>NW_024881318.1:3747066-4039566 GCF_018691265.1 Tyto alba
TTCCTTTTTTTAGAGTGTTTTCTGAAGGCAACGAATGTCTCGATTACAGCAGGCCTCTTTGCGCTTGCATCCACGGCCTTAAACCGTTTCACGTGCATGCACTGGGTGACTATAATTTCTTGTTGAAAAGTTAGCCTTCGGAAATGAAATCCAAAAAGCCGTCAGCTTGGAAAGAAAGAGCCGTCGGGCATAGGAATCGCTCGATCGTTTCTCAGCGGCGCCTCAGACACCGGCAACCTGAACTGCTCAAAGGGCCCGGGGCAAATCAAATCGAGCACAGGGACGGGGATCCCCTTCTCCAGGGTCACCCCAAGCCGCAGCGGGCGGAGGAGATGCCGGCGGACGGGGCCGGCAGGGAGGGAGATGCTGTGAGTTTCGGCAAAGCCGCGGATCCCCTCGCCTCCGCGCGGAAGGTGGCTGGCTACGGTAGGTTACAGCCGTACAAAAAGTCTTCAGCGTCGCGGTTCCGCTTCTCAAAGGTCAGCGTTGCGCTGGCTAAATTGCCTTCACGGGGTTTACGTACGAGGGAAGATCAGAGCGAATAACCCGCAGGCACGATCCCTAATGAAATCGATTCTCCGGTGGAAATTGATGTTTCGGCCCGGTTCTGGCGTGCGCCAGAGCCGCTCGGCGCAGCCGCCCCTCCCGCCTGCCTGGGAGCCTCTCGCTCCCGCCGAAGCCGGGGCACGTACTCCGGGATTACAGAGAAATAATGAGGAAAATATGTTTGCAACAGTATAAATGAGACTCATTAGAGAGCGAGTGGAAACGATGGGGCTGATCGGAGACATCGGGACTAAGAGTTTCCCGGATTTGTTTAATATTCATCGCGCGTAGTCGCTAAGAAGCCACCGCGTCTTCGCACGAATGTCACCGCGCACCTGCATATCGCGACGGTTGTTTCAGGCCTCGATCGCACGATGCTTTCCCCCAGCCATTGATAATCACGTCAGGTTACTCAGGAGAAGCCAATATTTTTGTGCAAAGCTCAGATAGTAGCAGGTAATGAGTATTCCCATCTCAGCAGCTTTCTAATGCAAACTCATACAGAGAAATATTACACATTAGCCTCCTTTAGCGGAAGCTCATTAAAATAGGAGTGTTTGCACTCCCACTGCTGTATGAAGATGTTGCATTTTTCAAATTTGATTCCTAAACCAATTAGTTTTCCCTACTATAAACGCCTGCCTTTCTACACTGCGCATCAGAAGGCAGGGTTGTCATTTCTTTAATGGGAGTCATTATTTGAGCTGAAATGTTTGGTCTGGTGAGTCAAGTTGGTTTCCATTGTGTAAAGCAAAAAACGCCGCTGTCGTCTGCCTGCTGCTTCTTGCTGGATTCTTCAGCACCCGGTGGGTGCCCAGCCCCGCACCCGATGGGCTCCCCTGCGGGCACACGGGGTGGGAGGGGGATCCTGCCCGTGTGCTTTCCCTTCCACCGAGGTGAAGCCGAGTTTAAGGCTGCTGGGAACGCAGGCGCGTGCCCCGAGGTGCCGGCTGCACCGGCCGAATGGGAGCGCAAAAGCGGAGGGGGTGTATATATCATAAGTTTTTACTGTACATTTCGACCCCGTCTTTAAAGTATCGAGCTTAAATCCTGCTCCTGCTTAGCTGGATGCAGTGCAAGAAGCTGGAGACATTTCGAAGGCATACACGAGGAATCTGTTAAATTACATTTGCATTAAATTAACTTGGGTGGTCCCTGCATTATCGAGCATCTGAAGGACCGGAGAAAACGTATCTCTTGAGAAATGTATTATCACGTCTAGTGTAGCAGTGACCTGTTTAGGGGGTGTCAATCTGTTTTCTTTTAGGAGGACTCGGTCGGTTTTGCTCACAGTGAAACTATCCAGCCTCCCCGAAACATCTCGATGGGTGGTTCTGGGTCTTTTGCAACATGTGTGGGGCGACGGCTGCTCTCCGCGGTGGTTACCGGAGGTCGTGACTAAGAGCCAGCCGACACGTATAACGCCAGCGCTGGCTTTGGGAAAGAACAATGGAAAATTCTCTTCCTTTCTGCAGCAAAACACAGCTATTGCCACATGATTGCTCATTAGCAGTAAACAATAATTCTCTTTATATTTGTCCACATTTAGCGCGGCTTTATAAAAAGTCAGAGCCCGATAGACTGAATCATTGAAATGAAGACAGCGAGCCAAATTTAGCTTTCATTTACTGCCCTCAGGAGATGACCAGAATGTCATTAATAAAGTAAACAGCAGTAGGTGGCTTATGAGTAAAAGACATTAATTCCTGAAAGCAGGACACACATGGCAACGTGTACATTGGCCAATAGTTTGAAAATAATTACGGCTGCGTTGTTTATCCAAACGTGGCTGGATTTTGGTTTTATCTGAACTCATCAGATCTGTCTTGAAAACCAATCTGAATTCTGGTTTCTCTCCGGTCTGGTGGTTCCCTGACCTGTATCGACCGCTTAGAGTGCGCACGGGCGACACCGGGGGAAACAACTGCTGTTGCCTGGCTGCCCGTGGGCAGGGAAGAACGCGGCTTTGCTATCGGTGTGTTTTTGTTAGCGGTGGTGAAATGCGGCGTCAGGCATCGGGTGACGGGGGGGGCGAGGTGCTGGGGGTGCCCGTACCCCCCCGGGGCACCGCCCTGCGCCGGCGCTCGGGTGTTTTGGGAGCTCCAGGGCTGGCTGCAAGGGCGGGGGGGGGACTCCGTTCCTATCGTAATGTAAAGTGGGGTTTTAATAGATGTGAGGGGGTTCAAGCTGGCGGTCAGCCGTAGCCCTGTATCGTGAACAAATCCAGGCGCTGGGGAGGAGGATGTGCCACACCTGATCGGCCCGTAGGTCAAAGAGCCACCAACTTCCTTTCCGTGGTTCGTGCGCTCCAAACCCGAAAGCTGTTCGCCTGCGCCCCGCCGGCACTTCGGAAAGGGCCTCCTGGGAGGTGCTTTAGCCATTGTCATGAAACAGCCTCCCAACGCCTTGGGTAAAACCCTTCGTGATGATCTGGCCGCGTCCGTGGGCTCGGTCCTCAGGGGCCCTGGTATCTTTGTTGGGACGTACACAACCCCGCTCTGCTTCGCTTTCCCTCGGGGGAAGCGCGAGCGGTCACCCCGGGGATGGAATCCCGGCACACGGGGCAATTCCTCGGCCCGCACGCCCCGTGTGCACAGAGGGATTGTTTGGAGTAACCCCCCCCTGCCAGCCCTTAACGAGCGAGAGGTTTCCCTCGGCGCTCCGGGGCCACGGCAGGAGCGTTTCCAGCAGTCCTGCCAACCCGCCCTCCAGCTCTTCGCAGGAAGCGGCTCCTCCTCGCCGGCGCCTTTCCGCAAGCCCCGAAAATCCACAGAAGTCACTCTAATTCTTCACTTAAGTGAACGCTTGATAATAAGCGTAATAAACTTGGAAACTAGGTGTAAATAAAATATAGGTTATTAAAGGACTCTAATATGGTGGTAAAGAGCTTATAGGGTCTCGTAATTAAATGGGCTACATGTAAACGACGGTGCTGGCAGCTCAACTGTCCTCAGCAGCCACCGAGTAGGAGATTTCCTGAGTAAGCCAAGAGGAGAGATACTGTTTGCATTATTATCTCTCTTATTTATTAACTCCCAGCTACACAATAAACTCACGCAGCGCATTAGTTTGCAATCAGCGGCACGCTTTGGGCGCGAGGCTTTCTGTCTTCTTTCGTGCCATCCGAAATAGGGAGCCAAACCGGCTCTGACGGCGAGTTCCCCGCGCTGAGTTAGGGGAGTCATTTTTCATTTCAGGAGAAGTCCTCTCCAATAATGGAAATGCTGAAGGTTATTACAATAATAAATGAGTTGGCAGTGCGATTTATATAAGAAACTAATGTACTTTCTTGTGGAGCACTGTTTAATTCCTTGTAAATCTCGCACTTACCGGACAAGCTCTGACTCCCGAGCGTCTCTGCCTGCGGAACCGGGAGTTCGTGTGGTTCATTTCTTGTTGTCCAAAGCAGCTGTTTGTGATCGTCCTCCCTGCAGGTATCTGTTTGGGGATTAGTGACGCTTCGCGTGCTCGTACATCACAAGAAGTGGATGTGTAATTACATTAAACGTGCTTCATCTCCTTGGACTCTCCAAATCGCTCACAGTGGCTCAACTCAATGAATTTTCTTCGTAGACTGATTTTTTTTTTAGCGTAACGTACTACTTGGAGGTAGGAAGCCCCACGCCAGGCAGTAATTTTCAGCTTTCTCACCCAGTTTTCAGCCTAATGGTTCCTCTGACGTGGGAAAACCCTCTTGTTCGCTGGGCATGACGGCCTCGGGCCGGCCGACGTTGTCCCGGGCGGAGACACCTCCCGCTTCCCACCGGGACCACCCCGTCCCTCTCTGGGGATGCTGCAGGACCAGCAGCCTGGGGCTGGTACTGGGAGAGACTGGACAACTGAGACCGTCCCACCCCTTCGTCTGCGCGGCACACAAACCCTCCGAAACCCGCGGAGGAGGAGCGCACCGTCCCGCGTTACGCGGGAACCAAGGGAATTTTACAGGTTCTCCCCGACCACCCGACTGACGTGCAGCCGGTCGGCTTCTCTGCTCGACAGCATTTCCATTTTAACCTCGAGGCTGTCAGTGTTGCGGGCCACGAAGACACCAGCAAACCTTTGCAAAATGGGACAGTTAATACCTCTGGCTGCTCGGGCTGGAGGGGAGTGCCTGGGTCTGTGCCACCTGTATCACAGCGACCTGTTCCAGGAGTCAAGCCTCCACTAAAGGCATACTTTAGATATTTGCTTCATATTATTCTATATTCAACTTTCTACCGTCGTGAAATGTTTCCTGCAGGATAGTGCCCAGAGCAGTCTCTCTGCTTTTCGAGGTCCTACCCTGTGTCAGCAGGGACCACGTTGCCACCACACGCTTCCGAAGCGACCGGCGTTGCCGCAGGTGAGCAACAGGTACCTCCCTGATATCTACAAATACGAAAGACGCCAAGAAAACGACGAAGAAATCGGTAACAAGGGCTGAAAAAGAAGAGCCTGCAAGCTCCCGTACGAGCTGTCCTGCAGTGGGTGGCTCAACTCGGGCGGGTTCTCTGCGGGATGCTCCCCGTGTCCCAGGAATTTCTGGTGGGTGGGAAGCCGCCGTTGGAAGCCAACGAGCCCTGGCTACTCCCCGGGGCTGGGGACCGGTTGGGGACCCGCCGAGGCTCCTCAGCCAGCCACAGAGGCCCAGGCTTGGTGCCAAACTGCCCATGTCCTATATAGCTATTGCCTAAATCGAGCGTCTGCAGCAGCTCATCAAATGCCCTTTCCTCCTCAAACTTACCAGAAACGTCCGCTTAAAAGGAAACTGGAATCTGAACCTTTAAACTTCCCAGGAAAAGGATGGGCGCCCCCCCGGCTCGGTGGCAGAAGTGTTTTTCCAGACTACCCCAGTTTCGTACAGACCGAACACACGCAGCTGCAGCCCCCTGGTTAAGGAAACACGAGTCGCACTGAGATGCCCAATGCATTTTTCATTTCCTTGGGGGTCTAATCGGAAAAATCTATGATTGAAAGAGATGAAGACAGTCACTTCGGTACTTATGGCAGAAAAAAAAAAAAAAAAAAGAAAAAAAAAAAAATTTCAAAGGGCAAGGCGACAAGCGTGAAAACTTTAAATGGGAACCTCATGCCCCTGGAGTGTGTTTCGGTCTCCCTCTAACTGCGTGAAATAGTTCATAAAGCTTTAGTGCACTCCCAAACACGACCCCCCCCCTCCACACTCATCTTTCAAGACTGAGTCTCTTTGATTAAATCTTGTCGATCTGAGTTTATCTCAGTCCTAGGAAACCACAGAGTTGCCTACACCAGAATCCTAACCAAAAAAAAAAAAAAAAAAAAAAAAAAAAAGAGACTCAGACCTGGGAAGGTGCCCCAAGACTATATTAAGTTTTTCCCAGTGAAGATGTTGGATCCCAAGCACTGAAATGGTTCTTTTGGCTGGGACAGATGCAGCGAGCATGGAAAAGGGTCACACAAGCACAGAAAAGTGTCACATGAGCACGGAAAAGGGTCACATGAGCACAGAAAAGTGTCACACGAGCCTGGAAAAGGGTCACACGAGCACAGAAAAGGGTCACAGGAGCACGGAAAAGTGTCACACGAGCACAGAAAAGTGTCACACGAGCATGGAAAAGTGTCACACGAGCACAGAAAAGTGTCACACGAGCATGGAAAAGGGTCACACGAGCACAGAAAAGGGTCACACGAGCATGGAAAAGGGTCACACGAGCACGGAAAAGTGTCACAGGAGCACGGAAAAGTGTCCCACTTCTCCCGGGCTGGCTCAGTTCTGGCCCGGCGAGCCGCAGTGACAATATCCAGCGTCAGGCAAAGCAAGTGCCCCGACGTCTGTGCCGTACAGCTCCTCGCTGCCCTCTTGCTGATTTTCAGCTAACCAGGGAAAAAACCAGGATTTTCTTTTTTTTTTCTTTTTTTTTTTTCTTTTTTTTTTTTTTTTCTACCAGCACCACCCTGCCTGGGATGTGCCTGTTTGTCACCGTCCCGACCCTCCCAGCCCCTCGCAGAGCCCCACGCAACATCCACCGGGGGAACAAATTAGCCCCTTCCTTACTGAGGGAATGAAAAAACCATCTCCCCCCCCCCCGGCCCCGGCCCCCCAAGCTCCCCCAGGGCCGCGTTTCAGTTCTTGCTAAATCGCCCGGCCGCCTCCAGCGCGGCGTTTCCTCCGTTTTCCCCTGAAAGCCCTCGCTCCGTTTCTCTCACGCCTTTCCCCGCCACCGCGGGGCTGCTCCGGCCGCCAGCCGAGGCTTCGGCTTCCTGCGGGGTCCCCCACGTCCTGACCCCCCGCCCGGCCCGGGGAGACGGCAGGATTTCCAACAAACTGGTTTTTTCTCATGGCGAGGAGGGGGGGGGGGGGGGGGGGGATGAATTCCGATCGATGGGGCGCGCTGGAGCGAGGAGGGGCTCGCTCTGCTGTTTCCTCACCCCGGGGTGGACGGGCGCTCGTGCCCCGAGGGCACCAAACCCTGGCAGACCTTGCACGCTTTCTCACCAAGCTCTTCTCATTCCCGTTGGGTCTTTCCCCCCACCCCAAAAAAAAAAAAAAAATTCAAACCCGAAACCAAACAAAGAGTTTGTGATCCGCTTGGATTCTGCTTTAATTTCCGCGGCGCTTGGATCCACCCGTTGACATTTGGGCTTTTTTTCGACTCGGGCCTCTGCTGCAAAAATAATAATACAAGCTAAATCCTTCAACGTAGATCTCACCACACCGAAAACTCAAAATGCCTATTCTTAGTCTTTCTTTAGCCAGATTTAGCTGTAAGGTTAGTTATCCCTTTTTTTTTTTTTTTTCCCCGTGGAAAGAGATGCTTTTGCAGCCACCCGCGCCGCACCCCTCGGTTCCCCAGGGATGGGGCTGTGGGTCAACGCATTGTTCCTTACCTTTGCAGTCCCCCCCCTTTTTTAGGTGACAGTTTCCCAGATGCCACGTACCTTTGCAGTCCCCCCCCTTTTTTTAGGTGACGGTTTTAGGTGACGGATCGCCGGGGCTTCGAGCAGCAGAGCGGTGCCGAGGCTGGGAGCGCCGAGGAGCCCCCCAGCACCCCCAGGGACCCGTGGGGACCCTTGGCCGCGCTCTCCGGCCCCAGGACCCGCCGTGGCCCCCCCCCAATTTGGCAGCTCTCCTCCCTCCCCTCGCCCCCTCGGCGGGAAGGAGCTGCAGAGCTGGAGGGAAGCTGCTGAGCCCTAACGAACGCGGCTTAAGAGACTTAAAGGCCTCGAATCTCCCTTTCGGCGGAAGATTAAAGTGCATTTCTCCTCCAAATTCGCACCAGAAGCAACGAGCTTCTTTAATCTCCTCCGGGGCCTTGTTATCCTCTTCGCCCGAGACTCATCCCATTGAACACGAAGCGTCTCCGGGACGTTTCACTGAGGTCCCCAACGCGGAGGTTTAACCGAGCGGGGTGCCCCTCTCCTCGGGGGTCGGTCTCCGGAGGGCGACGACCCGACGCCGCGGCCCAATTCTCCCCGTGTGTGGGCTCCGGGGGGGGGGGGGGGGGGCCTGGGGCCGGTGGCAGAAAATCCACAGCCACTGGGAACCTCGCGTGGAATTTTGGGGTGGTTGCCTACATAGGGGCTGAATGTGAACTTAGGGAAAAGCGCCTGCTCTTGCCGCGCGGGTTTTATTGCTGAATATTTTGTTGGGGCTATCGCTTGGACTCCGAGTGCAGAAGTGGTAAGCGATAAGTTGACCCTGCAACTGGGTTGTGTGGGTAGCTTTGGGAGATCTCCTCATGACTCAAGAGCTGCTTCGCTGGAAGTTATTGGAGGCTGTGCTCTTCAATTCCCTCTTCACGATCCAAATTCCTTGCGCATGCTGGAATATTTTGGAGCGCTTTTCAAACCTCAGGACACTTGAGCATTTAGTCCCGAGTTTCAGCAAACGCTGAAAATCAGCGTTGGGTGAGTGCAGCATCCAGAAACTCACCTTTTTTTACCTTAGTCCTCCAAAACTAGCATATAAATTTCATATAAAATTCTCTCTCTTCTTACGAAGCATCTCCCGAACAGAGAAACGCTTCTTGCCCTGCTCTCCAGCCGTTGATCGCCTCGAGCCGCGGTTGCGGGCAGCTTGGGTGGATTTAACAGGAATCCACGTTCCACCCAGTAAATGTCGGGGTGGTACCGAGTCCAACCGGAGCCTGCGAAGCGAAAAAGCTGGAAATATTGAAACTGAAAACACCCAAGCTAGAAAGCAAGCGCAAAATTTTAAACTGCGATCTGTCCTTAACATTTAGATAATGAAGTGGCAGTTTTTCTTCTCTGGCCTTTAAATAAAGTTCACATCTTCTTGCTCAAAGAGAGGTTGCATCGCCTGCAGCCTGTGATAGAAGGGCACTTTCTCACCCTCAGGTACGTGATCTTATTAATTTTTCCAGTGATCTGGCACTTCCTATGGATAACGGACAAGGTAGACAGCTAATTCCCTTTCCTTTTTTTTTTGGGGGGGGGGCGAGGAAGAACAGAAGACCAGAGGAAGGTGGGGAAGAAAGGACCGGTGTAATAAGACGTACTTTCATCTAGTTGTATTTAAAGAATCACAGAATCCGTTTCTTCCATCCTCCGCAAAGCCGCGGAGCATTTCAAAAGCACCCGCAACATTCAAACGGACGGGAATATTGTGGTTCATACCTCTCTTCCATTGATCTCTAATTCGACCATTATCCAATGAAAAATACCAAAATACCAATAGCAATAAGACAGAGAACTCGACGTGCCACTGACAATCTTCAAACGGATGGCTTGGCGAGCGAGAGGAGGAAATGAAGCACTTAAATCTCTCATCAGATGTTCTGAAAATTATTTCAGCTGCTAAAAATGCTAAACAAATTTTTATTTCAAAGGATACGTTCCAAAATCTTCCCCTTTGATAATTGCTTTTTTTTTTTTTTTTTTTTAAAAAAAAAAACCCATCTGTCATATATTTCATTCCAGTCTCGGGGGGCCAGCGCTCCCCTCCCTGGGTGCTCGGGAGGGGGGGAGGCAGCCCCCCAGGTGGAGGTTCCCTCACCCCAAAATCTCGCTGCCCGTTGTTCAACCGCCCGTGGCCGGAGTCGGGGGCTCGGCCTCGGCTTAGGGTACCTAGCTCTGCACTTCTGCAACTGGAAACTTTTTTCCTTAAACAATTTTTATTATTTATGAAACCTCTAGATTTAGATTTAACCCCCTCCCCCATTTGAGGCTACATACTCAGCCCTTAAACTATTTTCACTTGCTAATCTCAATCAAAATATTGGGCTTTTTTTTTTTCTTTTTTTTTTTTTTCTCCTTTCATTTCTTGGAAGCTCCTTCAGTCAGAATACCGCTAAAAAAAGAAATGCTCGGATGGGGTTTTGCCTTTTTTTTTTTTTTTTTTGCTTCTCCTTCCCTTTTTTTCCTCCAAGCCTCCAAGCTCCCGCTGCGGGGAGCCCATCACAGTAGGTGCCCCAGAGGATCGCAAACTGGTTTGGACTGGGAGGGACCTTAAAGATCACCCAGTTCCACTCCCCCGCCTCGGGCAGGGACACTTCCACTAGCCCAGGTTGCCCAAAGCCCCGTCCAGCTTGGTCTTATTCAAATAATCGAAGAAGCGGTAAAAAAAAAAAAAAAAAAAAACAAAAAAAAAACCAACAAAAAACCCAAACCAAAACAAAAAAAAAAAAAACGAATGTCCCCCGTTTTCCAGCCCTTCGGAAAAAAAAAAATAAAAAAAATAAATTAAAAAAAAAAGACCAAACAAACGGAGGAGTGCCACCTTGTGGGAGACGCGTTTTTTTTCGAGATTTCACCCCAAAAAGCCGGGTGGGATCCCCACGCGGGTTGGGGAAGGGGCGGGGGGAGGTTCCGCGGCGGGGGGCGGTGGCTTCCCCGCGGGGGGACGGGGGGGGACAGGAGGGGGACAGGAGGGGGACAGGGGGGGACGGGAGGGGGACAGGGGGGGACGGGAGGGGGACAGGGGGGGACAGGGGAAGTCAGGAGGGGACGGGAGGGGAGGACGTGGGGGAGACGGGGGGGGACAGGGGGTACGGGGGGGGGGGGCAGAAGGGGATAGAGGGGGAAAGGAGGGGACGGGGGAAGGGGAGGGGATGGGACAGGGTGGGACGGGAAGGGGGCAGCTCGGCCCAGCCAGCCCTTTTTTGGGGGGGGGGGGGGGGGGGTGTGTCCGGCCCGGACGGGACCGGGTGTGTGTGGGGGGGGGGGGTTGGACCCCCGGCAGCATCCCCGGCCCCCCCGGGGGGGGATGGCAGAGGCAGCGCTGCGAAACCCCAGCGATGCTCCTGCACCGCCACAGCCGCGCTCGCTCACTCAGGGTTTGGGTTGGTTTCTATTTTTTTTTTCTCACTTCTTTTTCTTTTCTTTCTTTTTCTTTTCTTTTTCTTTCTTTTCCTTTTCTTTTTCTTCTTTTTCTTTTCTTTTTCTTTTTCTTTTCTTTTTCTTTTTCTTTTTCTTTTTCTTTTTCTTTTTCTTTTTCTTTTTCTTTTTCTTTTTCTTTTTCTTTTTCTTTTCTTTTTCTTTTTCTTTTTCTTTTTCTTTTTCTTTTTCTTTTTCTTTTTCTTTTTCTTTTTCTTTTTCTTTTTCTTTTTCTTTTTCTTTTTCTTTTTCTTTTTTTTTTCTTTTTTTCTTTTTCTTTTTCTTTTTCTTTTTCTTTTCTTTTTCTTTCTTTTTCTTTTTTCTCTTTTTTTCACCCTTCTTCTTTTTCTTTATCTCTTTTTTTTTTTTTTTTTTTTTTTTTCCCAAACAATATTGCAAGAAGGTTTCCGAGTTGCAAAACGCTCTCGATTTGGTGATGTTGTTGGAAAAATATTTGCTTCCAAATCAGTGTGCAGTGTAAAACAGAAGGGCTTAATGCTCGGTGCTTTGCATTACATGCTTTGCTAAGGAATGAGGAGCGCGGCTCCGGCAGCCTTTTCCCACTGCTGGGGAAGCTCAACGCTCTCCGCGGAAAACAGGATGTTATTGCCTGACTTAATTTTCTTATGGGGGTTAGGATTTCAAATATCACTCGAAAATACCAAAGCTTGTGCTATTCATTGACAGATTGATAGCCCACACTGTGATTTGTAATACTTTGGTGAACATCTTGAAATACTTATGTCATGACTGAGGTAAGGTTTGGAGAAAAAAAAAAAAAACAACAAAAAACAAACAACAAAAAAAACCAGAAAAAACCAACAACCCACCCACCCCATTTGCTTATTTTGTTACACTTTTTGAAATGTTATGATTTATCTGAATATTAGCGGGTTGCTAACCCAAACAGAGCTGTGCTTTCCCCTTGCTGCTCAGCACCTCTCCTTTCCCCCCCCCCCCCCCAGACCTGCTCCTGCGCTGGGCAGCAGGATGTGACCCCCCCCTCCCACCCCATCACACACCAACACCCACCACCTTCTTTCCCTCTTTTTCCCTCCTTTTTTTCCCCAAACCCCAAGCGCAACATCGCCCCAAAGCCCGGCACGGCCCAGCAGCCAAGGGGCAGGGGAGGGGGCCCAGGTTTTTTTTTTGCAGGCCACCACTCCACCCCTCCCCGGCCTGGCGGAGGAAAGCGGGGTGCTCCTGGCTGGGTGCTGACACCCCCAAGCAGCAGAGGGGGTGGCGATGTGCTGGAGAGAGGATTTATCATTATGCTGAAGTCCTTGGGCTTTTTTGGTGTTTTTTTTTGGTTTGTTTGTTTGTTTGTCTTTTTGTTGTTGTTTTTTTTTTTTTTTTAAGTTAGACCTCTGCAATCTGATGAGCCCGAGGGTCTCTTCTGACATTCTAGCAACATTTGAAATTGAGTTGTAGGGGAATACACAAGAGAGGGAAAAAGTCAGGTTACCGTAGCATGTGCTGAAGCCATCTGACTGTGGGGAGCGAGGCTTTTGTGGTGGCTGGTGCCCCCAGACCCCACCAGGGCTCAGCTCTGCTAAAAACTGACCCCCAAATGCCGGGGGGGGGGGGGGGGGGCATGCCCTGCACCCCTCCAGGGACAAAACCCCTTCCTGGAAATTGCTTTTCTGCCAGCAGATAGCTATCACGCGGCGAATTTCTCCCCCACGCTGACACGAGGTGCACCTGAGAGACGTGGGAAAGGTGTCGCCGTGCCCCCCCCCCGGGGGGGCTGGGCACCCCAAAACCCCTTGGCAGAGACCTTTGCTGCTCTGCGGTGGCCCTCGGAGCTCCCCGTGGGCTCTGTGGCTCCTTGGTGGCCTCCCACCCCCGTGGGCTTCTGCGCATCCTCCTGCACGTTGGGGTTTGTTTGGTTATTTTTTTTTTTTTTTCTGTTTTGTTTTTTTTTGTTTGTTTTTTTTTTCCACGCTGGGCTGAGCCACTTTGGCTTCTGCCAAGCTCCAGCCGCGGGCACAAGCCAGGATGGATAATTTTCGCTCCCACCCGGGCTCAAAATCTGTAGCTCAGCCCTGCAGGTTCACTTACAGCCCCCCCCTCAAAATCCTACGCCGTTCTCCAACTAGAGCAACCCCCCGTTTCCCTTCAGCTGGGGCTCAATCTCCTCGTTCAAGTGGGTCCGTGGTGGTTGCAAGGTCAGATCCAGCAAAGCCCGGCTCAGCACCCCCCGACCCCCCCCCACCCCGAGCCGGTGGGGAGCGGGGGGGGGGGGCTGCCTGCGGAGACGCCGTGCATCTTAATGTCTCGCTGGCTCCCCGGTGCCAGCAGTTGCAGCTCATCTGTTGGCAGGCGGCGATGTGCTGAGAAAACGTATCTATTGGATTAAAAAAAAAAAAAAAAAAAAAAAAAAAAAAAAAAAAAAAGGCTATAGGGTGACCAGATGTTCTGGGAACCAAACCAAAAGAGTTTGAGGGAGGGGGGAGTAGTAGTGAGATGTCTCTTCTAAAATCGCATTAAGTTCTGGGGTTGTCTTTCGCTCCGTGCAAAGAACTCGGTCCTTCAGGGCACGCTGAGCAGCCTGGAGCCTGCAGAAGGCTTCTTTCTCCAAGAGGGGGTGTTTATGGCTTGCCCCCTCTCTGTCTGACCCGTGGCGATAAGCTGTGCCTAAATTAAGCCTGCTCTGAGACCGGGCAGCCTCAGATGCCTGGCCGGCCTCGCCGTGAGGGCCAGGGATGCTCATGACAGCCCTAAAAACTGCGAGACCGGAGGTGGACCGCAACGCCGGCTGACGTTTTTACAGATACGCTCACTAAGAGTTTTAAAAAGGTGCTTGATGCTTGAGGGGGGGGGGGAGCACTAAACTCACTGGTTTGGGGGGCTGTGGCTTTCATCCACAGAGTTCTTTTGCCCAGTGTCCCTGGCTGAAGATGCTCTTGGGGACAGGAACATCTCTCAGTCACCCGTTCCTCTTGCTCCTCTAGTTCCTGGGTATTTGGCTGTATGTGACAAGAGCCAGGGCTGAGCTGGGCTTAAGCTTCAGGCAGGGTTTAACCTCATCAGCTTAACCACCGTACGCTGTGCAGCTTTTTGAGGGGTGCAACCCAGTGGCTCCCAGAGACCGAAACCAGGAGGGGAGCAACTGTCTTGGTGGACTGGCTTAGCTTCAAGGTAAGACCCTGGGATATTACAGGGGGGGAGGTGAGAAAACCGGTCCCCTGGAAACATTGCTGCATATCTAGGGAAAAAAAAAAAGGAAGTTTTCTTACACTTTCCCTTCAGATGCTTCAGGAAGGGCAGGGTGAGCAACAGTGGGACAAATCCTCACCAGTTTCCCCAAGTCGTTCCCAGCCCAACTCTTGCACCTCTCACTCCTTCCTTCTGTCCCCTTCCCAAATCATCTGGAGTTTTGCTGCCTGGCCCCTTCTATTCACATTTCCACCCATTCTTCTGAAACCATATGTATGGGTTGGTTTGCAAGAGCAGAGCCTCGCGTGACTCCTGGAATAGCAGGAAGCCCAATGGCAGGAGAAAATTCGGCTTGGAAATAAATAGTTCCCCCTTAAGATGAATGCAAATCAGGGAGCCTGAAGAATAGTGGGAAATCAAGTCAAGTGAAGTCCTGGAAACTATTACCTCCTGCTGGTAGTTTAGGACTGTACAAGAGCCAAGTCCACAGACATCAAAGTATTTACAAATTAAAATAAAGTCAGCTCTCATGGTGCTGTAGGAAATGGGATGGGCTGATGGAGACCCAATGTGGGTTTCTTCATGAAAAGAGGAAAATTAATATGGGAAGGAATTTTATCATACGAAATTGCCGTCTGCAGCTGACGGTACATTTCAACGGCGGTTACAAAAATGACCCTTTGAGCCAACATCAGCCTTAGAATATCTCCCCTGTGCACGGGAGCAGCCGGGGGCGCGGCAGCGATGGAGCATCCCTCGCCTCGTCCCCACCGCGGCCGGCCACGTGCCCGGGGCTGGTGGGATGAAGCAGCCTGTGGGAGAGCCCAGGTCTTCCTCATGGCTACAGAAACAGACTGAGTGACCAAGGGACCGCCTTTCGGGTGGCTAAAATCAGGTTAGGTGAAATCTTCCGTTGGTCTTGACCGATATCAAGCAAGCGACTTAGAAGTGAAAAGGGTTTAGACTCTAAATAACTCAGCTGGTCGAGTGGCAATTTCTTCTTGTGAAAACAAAATCCACTTCTATCATCTCTTTTTAACAGCTTTTTGAAATAGCGTTTTTTTAAATAGATTTTTTTTTTTTTTTTTTTTTTTTTTTTTTTTTTGTGTGGGGGAAAAATGTGCTCTTAAAACCTTACCCCTCCCTTCCCTGTTTTTGGTTACCTTCAACCTGAGCGAAGCAGTGACTCAAGAGGATGGTGGGACAGTGGAAAACGACAGGCTGGGTGAAGGCAACATGGTTATATGAAAGCGATGATCGGGAAGTGGGATTAAGTCCTTCACCCACAAAGTCACGCACTGAAATGGAGCTTTTCCGGGCGGTTCACAGCACCCGCCTCCTCCTTGCCGTGCCGCAGGCTGGGGCAGGGGCACACGCCCCTATTTCTCATTTCTGGAGACTGTGGTTGGAAAGGCAAAAGGAAAGTTCATGCTTAGAGGTCTTCAAAAGCCAGTTTACCAACATCTTGAAATATCGACACCCCAAATTCCTGAATCCTGCACGGCACCAAGGCGAAAGTGATAGGAGCAACAGAGAGAGAAAGAACCTTTGGTTACCTAAATTGATGACGCTCACAAGAAATGAGGAATTGTTTTCTAGAACTTACCTTTATGAGAGATGTACACCCTACCCCCCAATAAATGAATATGTATACACCAATATATCTATGCAAATGACAAGATACCCACCGGTTCAAGCTAAAACCCCTTTCCCTTACACCAAAATGAGAGGGGAAAATCTGCTCACGCCGGTGAGCAGCCCCATCAGCTCTGCAGAAAGACCACAGAGAAGATTACAAACCTCGACACTGCTAGTTACAGGGACATTATCCATAAAGCATGTAATCCTATCCAAACCTTCCGACAACAGTTTCACAGTACGCCAGAATTTTTTTAGGATATTTTCTATTTTCATCCCGTGATCCCATGTAATACATAGTCTTGGCATTTCTTATCACTTCCAACCATGCATTTCTCGATTTTTTTTTATGTTTGTTCCAAATTTCAGTGCTGTGCATCCTTTTTGCCTTAGACCAAAAGCATATCACACATTCTCATCATTTTAATTAAACTAGGGCCAATCCAGGGCAAATGTTTGATTTTGACTCAAAAGGTGCATGCAAATCACAAATTCCATTTGATTCAAAATGGAAAAGGCTCCCTGCTACATCCTTACTGTATATGGAATTAAGCAGTCTGCCAAATTCATGGCTGCACATCACTTTAAAAAGTGGCTGTGTTTTTGAAATTAAAAAATGAATTCGTACATTCAGTGTAAGTTGTGCCTGCATTGTTTTTAAGATCCACAGCCAATACTACAGCATAAAACTCAGATCTTTTCACTGGAGGCAAGCGCCATTTAAATTTATCAACTCTCAACGAGCAGAGACTTCAGTGTGGATACCGGCTGAAATTTGCATTAAAAGTCTACTGAAACTAAACTCCCTAGCACGCGAACGGCTTCCTCTTGTAACGGCTTCCCATGAAAAGCACTTCCAAGTGCAGCTGCGGAGGTGGCACCCGCGGAACGATGGCACGAACGTGCACCTCGAGCTGGAAAAGCAGGGTCCTGCGGGGGGTGAGGCGGCTTCTCCCCCTTTCCAAGTCTCTTTTTCTGTCTGGGCAAAGCTGGGACCGCTGGCAACGTCGTTTGGGAAGGACCAAAGCTCTGTCTCTCAGGTGGAGGGCGCAGGGGGTTTGCAGCCCCGGTCTCGCCCTTCTCTGCCTGATTTGCTCCCAGCAAACGCTGCAGACCGAGGGCCGAGTGCCGAGGAGAGCCTTGAACTTCAGCTGCAGCTTTCTCTGGTGAGGATAACTCACCCCAAGGTTGGTCTTGGGTGGCAACTTCCTTGCGAAACCCACCTTAGAGCTGCAAAATACTTCAGCTCGGTCTTTTTCCGTGCACAGAGAAACTTCTCACCGGCGGCTCGGTTATTCCACCACGGGGTACCCCTGGTTGGGTTGCAGCCTCTGCCAGGTCTGTGACCACGCGATAAGGCTCGTGCTTTCTCTTTTGCTTTCTCCTGGAAGCTCCAGAGCTCTGCTGGTGGTTGCCCACTTCTGCTCTCCTTCCCCCGGCAGCGAAGGGGCGAGTGGGTGATGCCCTCCCGTGCAGCTGCCTCCAAGGGTGAAGGGCTCGAGAGCTTTGCTGGAAAAGTGGGAACAAAGAGTGTTCCCCCAAAAGCTAGAAGCCATGCAGGGATGTGGACATCCTCCCAAAGCGATCGTTACCCACCCCGCTCGGACGTGAGATGCCACAGAAGGAGGAGGTGGCTCAACGTCACCCGACATCCCCCTGAGAGAAGGCACGAGGGAACGACGGAGGCTCTGCCCTGTTCGGGGAAGGCACGGTGCAGTATTAGACTGGTGGGATCTGGAAACTCCCAAAACTCACTGGCTTTGCCATCTGCTGGAACATCGCCTCTCCGTCCTGGGAATTCAGATCTTGTTCTGAGAGAGGTCATCCTTATCACAAAGTTGTTCCTTCTTCCCGTTTCCCATTACTGACAGAACAGGAGTTTTGAACCACTTCTTTTTTTTTTTTTTTTTTTTTTTTTTTATCCACGGATCATTCATTGATGTGACTTTTTTTCTCCACGCCTGCCAGTCCATCCAGTCCGCCGCCTCATCGTGGGAGCAGCCTGTGTCCTCTCCCGGCTCGGAGCTTGTCCAGAAGCCGAGAGCACGTTGCCTGAGTTGCCTTCAGTTTTCCTCGGCCGCGTCGCATCGCCACGCGCCCTCCTGCGCTCACAAAGCTGGCTGTTGACTTCCAACTTTGAAAAGCAGCTGCTGAGCTGCAGAGCCGGGACCGGTGTCAGCTCTGATTTCACTTCAGAATTCCTGCTCCTCGAGCTCACGACGGGCCCGTGCGGGCTGATCGCATTTTGACCGTGGCGGCCGGCCGGGCGTCCCCGCTCACGTGCCGCAAAGTTTGCTCTTATTCCTGTTCCTCGGGTGAGCCCAGGGTCCGTGTCCCAGGAGATGCCATTCAGCCCTGGCTCTTGGGATACCATCCTGCATTCCCTGCTATTGAACCTCCTGATGAAAAAGAATATTTTTAGTAAAAGAAATTTTTTATTGCTTCTTCCATAAAAAGGCATAACCTCACTGCTCTGACAGTGAGACACCCAGTCTCCAATTTTAAAGTCTTTTTCTCTTTTTATAAGACATGATCTTTTTGTTTATAGCGTTCTTCCTCCCCGGTATTCACCTCGGATACGTTGCTAGGGACAAATCCTATCCTTCTGCCTTAATTTCATTAGAATAAATGAGCCAAGCCCTGGCAGTCTCCCTGCACAAAAGACCTCCCAGTGCCTTGCTCATCCTCGTGGCCTCTCTCCCCCTGTCCCATCTGCCAGCTGACCGGAGTCTCTCCAGCTCTAGGTACATCTTTTCTACCCCGAGGAGGAATTTTTGATGGCCTCTCTCGTACTTCAGGGGGGATTTTTTTCCCCCCACAAATTGCCACGGCATAGGTCATCCCTCCTAAGCTGTGGTAGGAGAGAGGGAGGCGCGCAGCCCGCAGGTGTTAACACATTGTTCTGCAGGATGCTATCAGCACCCCGGGGATTTCTCTGCGGCGAAAAGCAAAGAACAAACGTTTGGCGTTTTTTAGCACTTCTCGTTTCATTTCCTCCCTCGCCGACTGCTGTATTATGTGACATCTTATCGCTAGATGCTGAGGAGCCTCACTTCCCCATGCAGGCAGTGCCACTGCTGTCACTTTTCTTGACTGCTGGCACGGATGATGCTCGTGAAGCATCGTAGCGTGTAGGTCAGGCAGCTTCATACCAAAAATGCTTTGCGGGAGCTGCCTGGAGCGCGCTCCGCGGCTGGTTGGCACGTCAGGCTGCACTGCAACCAAAGGGTTCCCCCGCTCACAGAAGCCACGGAAAGCCCAGGGGTAGCGTCACTCCCCAGGGATCAGGGCCGTGGCCACACTTAGGGAGGACACCAGCAACACGGCCAGCCCCAAATATTCAAGAGAACCACTAACAAACGCAATATTTGCCGTTTCCTCGCCCGGCGAAACCCGCAGGATTCAGCGCTGCTCCTCTCGCACGTAGGCAGCTCCGTCGGAGTTTTGGGGCACCGGCCTGAATCTGACTGCAAGAGAGCTGCACGTCTCGTTTCTTGGGTCCAAATGAACCTTTTTTTTTTTTTTTTTTTTTGGGGGGGGGTTGGGGGGGTTCCTCAAGGTGGAGACAATTGAACGTGTTTATGAGCACCCAGCCCAACGCCGCGGGGAGGGGAACGGCCTGCAGCCGAGGAGAAGGATCAGCCGGCAAACCCGGGGGCGGTGTGCACCTCAGCGGGGTGCTGCTGGGTGCCAGCGCTTCAGCCTTTGCGGGTAAATCCCCAGGAAGCGAAGAAATACCCCCAAAAAGTGATTGGGAAAGGCACTCACAGTGGTGCTGGCCGCGGGCACGGTCCTCTCGCCGGTGAGTTTTCAGGCCCTCAGCACCGTCTGTTTCCTTCCCTGCCTGTTTTCCTCAGGATCTAAATGTTTTTTTTTTTCAAACTGTACTTGAGTTATTTATCGATAGTGTATTTTCACGTGAAAAAAAAAAAAAAAAAATCTACAGGGTTGTAATTTGGATGTAATGTTCCCCAAAAGCCATTCAGGCAAAATTTCTTTTAACTATGGCTAATTACATATACTCGGTTGCTCAATACCAAAAATAAGAGCATCCGATGTAATGTTTATTATTTCTCTCACAAAGGGGAGAAATCATAAATTCTTTCTAATGGGATCTTTAATAATAAAAAAGAACATAATCATTACTATCAAAAGATGTATGGCTTCCATGGGGTTTACTTACCAGCATTTTGTCTGATTACATCTCTCTTACACTCGCAGCATTAATTATTGGAGACTAATTAGGCAAAATTGCAATGCAAACCCTAATGAAAACCGAGCTCGGGAACCCCAGCCTCTCCCTGCTGCATCCTTCCGGCGAGGTGAACTTTTTTGCTCTTGCTGCTTTGGTGATTCGCCTCCTCCACGACCGCGCTCCCCACCGGCGAGCGGTCCCGTGGCCGGCTTTGTTAAGACCAAAAACCAGCTTTGTTAAGACCAACAACCGGCTTTGTTAAGACAAAGCAAGAGCACGGATGCTGCAGGTGACTGCCCAGCTCGGCGAGCAGCCGCGCACGAGGGGTTTTTTTGTGGATTCCAGTAGATGCTTCGGCCTCGCCGGCTTCTTCCCAGCGTGAGCCCCCCCAGGAGGCAGGTAGCCCGCCTGCAACGTGACCTCCTTTCCAGCTGGGCTGGAAATGCTTACAGCATCGTTACTCCAGCAGCTGATGTGCTTGCTCAGCTAAACAAGGTCACAAATTTCTTCCTCCCCAAGGGGCAGCCGTCCTGGGATCCAACCTTTTTCGCAGGGTGTCTGAAATACGGCAGATTTCTGCTCGCTTGCGCAGTTTTTGTTGAAGTAGGGGAGCATGAAGGAGAGATTAGCCACCTCCATGCTGAACGTCAGCTCGGTGAGCTCTGCCAACTCCCTAGCTCTGTGGTGGGGATTAAAAAAAAAAAAAAAAAAAAGGGGGAAAAAAAAAGGTAACTGCGCCGCTTCTTTTTTGGCTAATAGGTTCGTTCCGACGGATTTTCAGTTTCTCTAATCTCAGCTTGAACCCACAGCTCGGGGGATCTCAAATCTTGCAAATGGGGATCAGTGCAGGACGTGGCCTTGCCCTGCGTTTGGTGGGCGCCGCGAGGAGCCCGTCGCCTTCCTCTCTGCAGCAGCCTCAGGCATATTTGAAGAGGTTTTGCACGCCTTCCTTCACCCATCTCTTCCCTAGACTAAACAAGCCCAACTCTTTCAATTTTTCCTCTTAGGTCATTTTGTATTTTTTTTCGGCCTCCGATCGTTCTTGCTGCTCCCCCTGGACTATCTGCAGTTGGTCCCCAAAGGCTGTGCCCAGACCAGAGGCAGTTTTCCAGCTGAGACCTTCCCACCGCTGCCCGGAGCGGAGGATTACTTCATGTGTCTTACACATGACACTCCTGTTTATACATCCTGGGACGATGTTTGCTTTTTTTGCAACAGCATGACATTGTGTACTCAGCCCAGACACAACCCAGATTGCTTTCCTTGGAAAGAGTCCCTTGTATAATGTTTTCCTAAATAAAAATAATCATTACTTGAAGCTGTGTCCTTTCTAGTTTCCCAGTGAGGCACATCTGAAGTTTTCTTTTTCCCTTTTTTTTTTTTTTTTTTTTTTTTTTTTTAGCGTTTAACATTTTTCCCAATCATTAATATTACGCAGAGACGGTCTTCGGCACAGAACACTCTGGATTCCTCACCACCACTCACCACCACCAGAGCGATGGCTTCTTTTTCATATTTATTTCGCTGGGCTTTTCGTATCAATCCCATCTCATCTGGCTAAAAATAAATGTGGAAACTGGGATTTCTGCGCCTATCTCAGGCTGACACAGCTGCCAAGCAGATGTAGCTGCTTTTCAGTTTTCCTGTTTGTAAAATGGGTGCAGCTAAATCTGTCTGCAGGATAATTATTAGCATAAATGACAGACTATGCTGTAAAGGATGCAGCACCTTAGGCGTTTTCACACGCTGTTCCTTGATGCACAGGCTCATATTTTTGCAGGTTGAAGGCCGAGAGCATTAGTTACTTTTTACAGGAAATAAGTTACAGGAGTGTAAAGAACACCCCCCCTTTTTACATTTGCTAGAGAACCAGCCTCGTACGTTGCTTATTTTTTCCTATTTTTTCAGGAAGTCACGTTCATTAGCATCTCAATTTGCTTACTATTTGGCTAACGCTGGCGCATTTTGAAAGGCTTTCTAAATTTCCAGGTTTTAGACCGCAAGAAACGATTCCGTACCAAAAGTATTCCACGCAGCAGAGGAAGACGGATGGTGTTTGCTCTAAAAAATAGGCAATGAAAATGCTGGGGTTTGTACCCAAACCCACGAGAAAGGTGTGCCTGGCCCAGCTTTGCTCGTAGGCACCACTGAAGGGCCACCGAGGTACCTGCTTAACCCTCAGGCAGCCAGGAGAGGAAACATTCCACCCGGGTTTTGGTATCTACAAAGGTAGTAGGCAGCTACGCTTGATTTGCAATCAGTGGAGAAGGAATAAGTACTTCTGAGGCCCATTTTACCTGCCCTGGTTTGATGTCTACTTTGAGACGCGGTGGGCTGCTGTAGGCTGCTAAATCCCACCCTTGAAGTCGGCTGGTAGCTCAGGATTTAGGAGGAAAGTTCTCAAAGTTCATAAAAGTGGTGTTTTGTTGGTTGTTTGTTTGTTTTTTTTTTTTTTTTGGTCGTTTTGGTTTTTTTTTTGTTTGTTTTGTTTTTGTTTTTTTGTTTTGTTGTTTTTTTTTTGTTTGTTTTTTGTTTTTTGTTTTTTTTTTCTTCCTCTGTTTTTGCCATCCAGGTGCTGAGGAAAGCCGGACCCACCCCAGCTCAGCAAAGCCTTGCTTGACACGAGATCCCAACCAGCGCCTCCGTTCTCCTTGAAACCCTCGGCGGAAGACGGCGGACGGACGGCACCGACGGGCGCAACCACCACAGCAACACGGCATGGCTGGTAGCAACCGAAAATTCCCGCCCAGCTTTATTGGTAGTTAATTAAAAATAGACCCCCAAGATGTCATGTAGCCATTACTTTTGTTTGTAACCACGATTTAACTCTGCTGGACTCTCCGTACCTCTGGTCACACAGCCGAACAATTTATTCTTCCGTGGTAGTGCTGTGTCCCTGCAGGCCAATTAGGCAGAGATACCACCTTATGAAGGAAACACATGATGAAGCCACATGTCTTTGCTGCAATCAAGGCAAGTCATCACTTCTGCTGTTTATTTCTGATCTTCCCCACGGATTTCCTGGGAGGGTTTTGCCCTGTGAATTATATTCCGAACCTTTTAATGTATGCAGGGAAGATGATCCTGTGAAAGATAATATTGTGCAATTATCTACAGTTATTACTATAATAGTGAAATGGTGATCTTAATAATTATACTACTGAAGCTAGCATTTCATTAGAGGAGGGCAACTCTGGCTCGAAGGACGCACTTTGATACACTGTTTCTGTGATTTGCTAATTGCTCTCTCAGAATTAAGTACGGATTCAGTGACCATAAACTCCGCTTCCTCCAGCACCGTTAGCTCATCAACTCCCCAGCAGCAGAAAGTTTTAATTACGGAGCGCGTTCTCTTCCCAATAAATATTTCTCAGTGCGACTTGCAGCGTGCGAGCACTGGGAGCCCACGGGAATTGCGGGTGGGGGTTTGGGGGGGGCCGGCGAGGGTCAGCTCGGGGGGGTTCAAACAGGAGCAGCCCATCGTGGCTTCGTCAAAGCCTTCAGCCTCGGCCTCTGCTCCCCAGGCTCCTTTGCGGGGCGAGCGTGCAATTGCACCCTAATGCATCCAGAGTATTGCAGCAACTGAAAAAAAAAAAAAAAAAAAAAAGGGTCATAGAAAAACTTGGAGGGGATGGGACTGGCGGGTTCTGTAAAAAAAAATGAAAATTTGGGATAGCGTGCGGAGAGAGCAGTATGGAATGCGAGCTCTCTGGAGGATCCCACACCCTCTTTTTCTGCGTGGGAGTTCACAAAAAAAAATAAAAATTGGAAAATTGTGGGGTTTGCCCTCAAGGAACCCGAGGTTTCTCGGGAAGCTCTGTGGGCAAGCTGATGGAAATGAGCACTCACAGCACGGACACGAGCCGTCACTCCTTCAGCCGGAGCATTGCTGGGATCTCCTAATAGCAGTCCTGCAGCCCCTGTTATTTTACACACTCCACCTGCTGCCCTGCATCGGCAGTCCCAAGGTTGCCTTCCCTTGCCTTCTCCTTGTGGAATTAATTAAATGAAAAAAAAAAAAAAAAAAAAAAAAAGGAAGGAAAAGGCATTCTCTGCCGGCTGGTGCGAGTTGCTTTTCTCTCTTCAGCACTGAAAAGGCTGTTTACAGGGGAGTGCTTTAAAAAATATTTGGGACCGGTAATTAAGTGGAGAATGGGATAAACAGAAGAACAGCAGAAGTTTTACTCAGGCCATCCACTCACCAGGGCTCCTCGTTCCCCCTTGGCGAGTTACATCACCATCTCCACTGCATTTTTCATCATTACCTAAGAAGATTAACAGCTTTTGGATGCCAGCACGATTTTAAAAGTCCGGTTACTCCTCGGTGTGTATTCATATTGTGTAATTCCCTATTAAGTTTCCCTCTGGCTTCCAGGGGAGAAGAGAGCTCTTAGAGGAGCGCAAGCATGAGAGCGATTTACTGCCAGAGAGCCTTGTCAGATGTGTGGCAGAACTCCTGGTGAACCTAATGGGATTTGCATACCAGCAATTGCTAAAATAATCTGGCCCCCAACGCTGTTAAGATCATACCTATCAGGCGTACAGAAAAAATAAGAGGAGGGGGCTACGGCTCGAGCAGCGGCTGCTCCGGCTCGTCTCCAGCATCCAGGACACCGTCCGGCATGGGAAGGTGCCTTAATATTCCTAAAAACCCCCTTTTTGCTTTGAGAATTTTTATATTGCCATGGCACAGACCTTCTGTAAACCCAGCTAAGATGAAAATCTAATTAACAGGCACGTGCTGGGTCTGGCGGGAGGACAGGGCAGCCAAGGAGGGGGCAAACACCCACCACCCTCGGACCCTTAGAACTAGGACTCGTGCCCTCGAGTTTTAGAGCTGAGTTCCCTGCCCGCTGCCGCGGAGCAAGAGAAATAAATAGACCCATGGAGTGTTTTTACAGAATCGTCACAGATTTTCAACTCATATCCAGGCGATAAAACATAAGCTAAACCCATTGCATGTAACCCGATGCATCCGAGTCTCTCAAATAGAGATAAAGATCAAATTCTGGGGTCTGAAAGGGAAGAGAACCTTCAGAGGACGGGGCTGTCTAAAAGCGACGCAGCAAAGGGCCTAAATCCCGCTGGATTTGTTATTCCTTGGTGGCCTCTAACTAGCTGGTGTATGTGTGTTACGGCTGTTACACACGTTTTGTAAACAGATACGTGTGTTATGTAGCTGTGTGGGTGTACACACGGAGGATTTGCTATGGTTAAGGCCATTATTTTAACGTTGTCATCCTGCACCCCTAGCTGATACGTATATTGTGAGATGATTGTTGATATAACTGGTTTCCTCTTATGATCTTGGTGCCTTTTGCTTTTGATAACAAAATGTAGACCAATCCACAAGGAATTATGTGAGCGATTTTCCTAAGACCGTCCTGTTCTTTCCAGGGTAAAATATAAATAAGGATTTATATATATCGTCAGCAATGTATAATCTGCCTTCCCTAACCTGTCTGGCAACTCCTCTCAGAGCGTGCTGCGAAAAGGGAGAAGCGCGCGGAGTCAGCAGTAACCGCGAATGTGCGGGGTGGAAAATGAAATCAATAAAAAGGAAGAGAAAGAGGTTTCGAACTTGATGACGTGGCTCCAGGAGAACAAACCCCCCGCCGAGGGCAAGCACCCCCCTCTGCCTTTCCCGGGCGCGCTGCGGCTGGAGGATTTATCTCTCTGGAGTCTGGAGGCCAGGGCAGCCCCGTGTCCGTGACGGTTTGCTGCTGGGGCGGCCAGTGGTCGTGGAAGGACTTTTTAATTTTATTTTTTATTTTTGGTGCCGAAATACTCCCTTAAACTCCGCAGCGGGCTGCAGCTCTGTCCCTGCTCAGCCCCCAGCCCCACGCTCGCCCCGGGGGGGGATGCCCTGAGCCCGTCCCGCTCCGGGGAAGGGGCTTAAACCCCAACCCAGCTCCGCGTGTGGGACCATCCCTCGCCCCATCGCACCCACCCCCCCCACCCTGCGCCGGCGCGGCCCCGGGTGCCGCGGGGCCACCGCTTGCCCGCGCGCGGCTGCCGCCGGCGCCGCGCTGAGGTATCTCGCAGGCAGATTGTCCACCAGATGGTACAGCCTACTCCCGGAGAAATATTTGAAAGGGCAACAAAATACAGCAGAAGCCATTTGACAGTCCACATGGTTAGCGCGGGATTCGCCAAAACCACTCCGCTGGAAGCACAGCCAGTGCCGAGCAAAGCTGGGGAGGCGGCCCGAGGGAAGGTGCCCAAACCCCGCAAAAGGTTTGGTTCAAGCTCTTCTCCCAGCCCTGCTCCTCTTCCTCCCCGCTCTCCCCCAGCGCCTGGGGGGTGCCTCTAAGTGAAAGCACCGGGGAGACTCGCTCCCGCCTTCCACCGGTCGCATCCCGGCCACGGAAACGCGCCGGGTGCCCCCAAAATCCCCCGGATTTTTCCTTCAGTCTCTACCGAGGTTGATGGAGCCGGATGAGGGAAAAGGAGACTGGAGCCACAAACTCAACGCTCCCTCCCATCCTCCAAAAGCGCTTTATTCACCCCACAGTTTGTTTTAAGAGGAACCCTTTTATTCCTCAACCCACCTGCCTTTCTTCACCGCCCCCAGCCCCCCGTGCTGAGTAGGGAGCTCTCTTACCTGCTGCTCAGCATATGGCACAACCCTAGGGAATTTTTTGGGGTGGGAAATGGGGATTTTTGTGAGCGGGAAGCTGGCAGTCCTCGCTGGGACTTGCCTGTGTGGCAACGCCCGGGGACCACGGCAAATCCCAGGAGCGAGGAGGTGGCGGGAGCCACCTCCCCGGGGTGGGGACAGCAGGCCAGTGTTGGTCAAAATATTAAAAAAAAAAAAAAAAAAAAAAATTAACAAAAAATAAAGAGCCGAGAAAGGAGCTATTGAGTGTCCTAATTGGGTCCCGGCAAGAGTTACTGCTCTGCCACTGATTTAGGCAATTAAAGGCAGAATCTCTGCTGCTGAAAGCTGACATCTTCAGGTGGCTCCTAACAAAAATTAATACCCCTCTAACTGTGCCACCTAGTCAAGCTGTAAAGTAAATTAATTACTGCAACAGAACTAATAATAACAGTTCGGGCAGAATAGGAGCAATATTATGGTTTACCATCAGAGACTGTGCTGAGACTTTTGCCTCTCTGCTGCCCATGAGTGCAACCCGGCAATTGCTGACTGTAACATTTCTATTGTATAGTTTATGCTAAATATGCATATCTTAATTGCATTAGTCAAAATAATTAGCTAATATATTTTTGCATAATGACGAGGTAAGCAAATATCACCATAGCTCAGTGCTTCTTGCATGAGTAAATTTGGAAAATTAATAGACTCCCAATTTCCTAATTATCTGTCTTTTATTCCAAACTCAAACAATGAAATGCTATTGCACACTCCTGGGCATCTTGTAATTTAGTTTGCACCTTGAAAATTTTAAAGCGCCTGGTTTTCGTTTGCCTTTTTTTTTTTTTTTTTTTTTTCCTCCCCCCTTTGAAAAGCGAATGTGAACAATCTTTCCTCCACTTCACTGATTTAGGGAATGAGGCTGCTGCACTCAAGTGGAGGATCACAAAGTTGGTGAGCTTCCTGATTCCCAGACAGAGCTGGGGGGGAGGAATTCGAATGAAAGCGTCTTAGGCTTAAAAAATATATATTGAATTGGAAAAATATGAATTCTTTAGCTGGGGAAAATGGGCGGTAATATCTGTTAGGCATTTAGTACCTCTGGAGGCGGATTGTTTCTGTATGTGTGTTTTCAGGAGTGCTAGCCTGGAGCGTTCCTAAATCTCTAAACCCCACCTTCCACCCCAAATCCTGCGATCGCGTTTTAAAAAAAAAACAAAAGGGTCTTTTTGCCAAGATTCTTTGTGCCCCTCTAATTCCCCAATTCCCATTTCCCTTCTGCCGACGCCAGGGTTCAGCTCTTCTCTCCTCTTTTCGAGGAGGCGACGCTCCCGGGACCCCGGGATGGGGCTGCCCTTGGAGAGGGGGAATCCCCCCAGTCCCCCCCAGTCCCCCCCAGTCCCCCCCAGTCCCCGCAGCCCCTGGGAGGGGGATCCCAGACTCCGGGAAGGTGCCTGGAGCCCGGCTCTGGCAGAGGAGCCTGGAAGGGCCCTATCCTGGCACAAAAGCAATTAGCAGGTCGCGTTAAGCAGCTGGCTTTCCGAGGGGTGCTCAGCCTCGCCGGGGGAAGCGAGGCGAAACGGGTCGAAGCGAGCTCCCCGCCGCCGAGACTCGTCTTCATCAAAACCTTCCCCGGCTCGTCCCGGTGCCGACGGAACCGCGCCGCGCTTTCCGGCGCCAACAAAAAACCGGCGGCGCGCTTTCAGAGAGCCCCGCGGTGCCGTTTGGGTGCTCAGACCCACCGCTCCAGCTGCAGCCGCTCGAAAACTCCACCAACTTCTGCATTTGCATGCAAATTGCAGCATTACGGAACGGGGCTGGATGTAAAGCTTGTGAATTAATAAACACGGCTCGTTAAAAGAAAGAGCCTGCTGGAACGGCTAAGCATTCCCTCTCTTTAACCTGTAGACGGCATGTAAGTGGAGAACTGGGAGCATCTCCGAGGACAAATGAAGAGCACACATCTGCAAACCTGATTTTCCTGGAACTTTTTCATCCTTTGGTCTGGAAGCGGTGGGCTGCAGACACAAAGGCGGCACGCTCCGCTCTCAGCAGGGCCTCCTCCGCAAGAGCTGCGCAGAGTCAGAATTCCTTCCCTCCCCAGAAAGAAAGAGAATTTTTATTTTATTTTATTTCCCTCCCCCCCCCCCCCCCACCTTCCCCCCAATTCTGTAGCAACAGAATTGTTTGCCGCTCAGCCACTCGTTCTTTGCCACCCTGCGGCACGCGTTCCGTTAGTTATGAAATAGAAAATTGGAAAGTTTTCCTTAAACTGCCTCCGTCGGCGGTCGTCTACGGGTTGAGTTTGCAGGAAGTTAGAGGTTGGAGATAGGCACCGGCCCTTGACTTCCTCGTTCTTTTTTTTTTTTTTTTTTTTTTGCCAGAGAATGGTTTTTATGATAAAATCTCAGACCTTGGAAGTTTGAAAGCAGTCAGAGACGCCCGTTTAGCAGGATTATACTTGCACGCTGTTGGTGTTGCATGCTGTACTGTCACCGATTGCTTTCACCAAACCATTACAGGCCTTGCTGCCCTCCTCTTCACGCGCCACAGTTTTTAGACTACTCTGAGAAGAAGAGCAATGCAGCGAGACCTCCTCTAAAATGGAAAGGAAGGAGGTTGTTGAGCCGTTTTTATTTGTCTTCGCATTCCGAAAAAGCCGGATCGTGGTTTTGGGAGGGAGAACACGAGCGCTGGGAGGGCACCGGCCTCTCCAACCCGACGTGCGGCGTGATGCTCTGCGCCGGCGTGGCTTGGGGAAAAAACCCTGCAAGCAGCATAACTCGTGCAGAGGGAAAAGGCATTTAAATTGAATAACTCCTGTATTTAAATTCCCAGTGCCTAAGGGAGGGGTGGCCGAGTCAGTGGCGAGGGGACGGAGCGGCACCGGGGGGCTCCCGCGCCTCGGGAAACACCCCCACGTTGTCAGAAACACCGGGAATTTGAGCAAAATCGCTGGAAAGGTGCAGCTCGAGCCCGGAGCAGGAATCCTTTAGGTTTCTGCAGCCGGGGTTGGTGGCCCCTGCCCGGGGTGCCCCGCAAATGGGTTTTTTCACGGTCGCATCAGGAAGCCGGTGCCATTCTTATCGCTTTATGCAAATGTTATAATTTCCTCGCTGCACACAGAGAGGCAGCGATCATGGCGGGTTTAACCTGTGTTTAGTATATCACTGTCAGTAACTGTCTCGTGAAACTTCTGCAATATAAATGAACCAGCTGGTATTAGAAAAAGTGTGAAGATCTTTTTTTTTTTTTTTTTTTTCTCCTTCGGGTGGGGGAAGGGAAGGGGAGTGGGTGTGTTGCAAGGTTTGTCACATAAAGCTGAGAGATTTGGTGGTTGTGAACATGGTTTCAGTAGAGTTTGGGCTATTATTTTATTTTTTTTTTTTTTTTTTTGCTCTGCCATGTTTCAGGAAATCTGCTGATCTTGTCGCACCTATTTGGTTGGCAGCTGTTCTTAAGCGCGGTGGCACATTTGCGTGTCGTCAATCCTCGCTGCTGGGAATCCCAGTGGGGAATGGGAGCCTGGCCCCCTCTACCCCTCCCCGAGCACCAGACCCCCGTTGTGTCCTTGTGAGGAGACACAGGGCAGAGGGAACAAATTGAGACCCCCAGTATAAACTTGTCCATGCCTCCTTATAATGTCACTTTTAGTTCATTTCCCGATTGGGGGGGTGGGAAAAGGTTAAATAGCCACGTGGGTTTGGGATCAAACCAATCTGAGTGGGATTTTTCTAATACTCATGGAGCTCTCGCCTCCCGTGACGGCTGTGCCGAAGTAGTGGGGGAAGATGCCAAGGAGGGGGAGCCCCCCCCCAGGGACGTGCAGACTGCTCTGTTCCCTGCCCCTGCACCCCTCATGCTGAGGTTCACCCCCAAATCGTGTCTGGGGCTAAACAGAGGTGGGCCCTCGCTTTGGAGCGGCGGATGACAAAAGGAACGCGGCCCCTCGCCGGCTCAGGCTTACTCTGATGAGATGGAAGCCTACTGAAGCCTCTTAAAAACATGAGTCAGTCACTTATTTTTTCAGTTGACGTAAGCAGTGGAAAAATGAAAGGCCCGAGGAGCAGCTGTGCATTTACCCGAGTGTTGCCTACAACAGGTCATTGCTGCTCCTTGACGTTGGGCGGCTCCTTGGAGATACTCCTGCCGTCTTCTCCTTCCCTCGCTTGGACTTCTTGGAAGTTTTTCGGGAGGGGCGGGTGGAGGGTGGGGGGTGGGGGGAGCATCCTCTGAGGGGGGAGGTCGGATGTGACATTTGCAGCCTTTTGTTTGCGATCTCAGCCAGATTGGGAGCAATCAAAAGTCATTTCCATCTGACGCTCGTCCTCCAGCCTGCCGGGAGCGAGCCTGGGGGGGGGGGGGGGGGGGCGCACGGGGAGTGTCGCGTGGGACCTTCTGCTCGCCGACGGATCAAGCTGCACACATAGCCCCCCCAAATCCCACCTCACACCTCGACCCGGGCCTTCGGAGGGCAGGGCTGAATTTTGGGGACCCCCCCGGCAGCGGGGATGGAGGGGTTAGAGCCGGCTTGGCTTTGTCCGGGCTGTAATTTAAGTGGCGAGGGACAGACACCCCCGGGTTGGACGGGGGGGGCTTCTCGAGCAGGGTGCCCTCCGAAGGGTGCTGAGCAGCGTCTCCGGGCTCTGCCCACGAGCCGGTGGGTTTGGGTGCCCCCCCCCTTCACCAGGACAGTGCCCACCGACCCCCCCGGCAGCCAGCCCTGCCGAGAAGAACACGTTTCTCCCGACGGTGCGGCGCAGTCCCAGCCCTGATTTAAAGCCAGCTGCTCTGTTTTCTCCAAGTTGAAAATTGTACTGTCAGCAATATCACAAAAGTGATTTCTTTATCAAAGGTCATTACCAATTATTTTGTAAAGAACTGACGCTTCAGTAATTACCCGATTTTATCTTTTTTTTATGTAGGTCATTTATATTTCATTATTGTCATGTTATGGCCTATCTGCTTGCAAAGAGGCATATATTAAAACCAGCAACTTCGCCTTAGTGTCAGAATTATTGCCCTATATTTCATTTGCCATTTTATCTACTGTTCTGGAGAAGATCATAGCTTGTTAGTTAAAGTGTTATATAAACTAACACACAGACACACACATATGCATGCTCCTCTCCCAAACGGTTTCCCTCGGTATTTCCACCCGACGGAGAGAGCAGTAAAGAATTTCCTGCCTATTTATTTTTAAGTGCAGAGGACGGTTGTCAGTACCTGGCTGTTTTTACGTTCCAGCCCCACCAGAGGAACCCCACTACCAGGGGATGCTGGATCTGGTGATTTTGTTTTTCCCGAGGGGATCCCCTGCACACCCAGGCCCCCGGAGGGAAGCGTCTCAAGCGGCTGGGAGATTTATTATCAGTGCCGAGCGAATCATTTGCAGCAAATAATTGATACGATGAGTGAAGTCTTATTTAACTCCCAGGATAACCTGGCTCCCCTGAATTCTCGTCCGCTCTTTTTGGGGTCGGCGGAGTGCCGGGAGCTCTGCAGCAGCCCCGTCACCTGTGGTGCAGTTGGAATTAGGGAGTTTTTGGGTGGTGAAGTAGATCACGAGGTGTTATCTCCGTGCCCTGGTTTGGTTGGGAGGCATCCACGGACATCTCTGGAAAATGAGCCACCAGCTCTGAGCAGATCCAGCCGTTGAGTGCTGGGTAGCCAGTGATCAAATATGAATCCTGTTGAATGTGCCGAAGTGGGTTTGCTGTAGGTACACTACAATTTCACAGGGAATTTCAAAGTCCTGCCTTCCCCTGTCCTGGGGCGGCCACGGAGTGAAGGGGCTGGCGTAGAGGCTGGGAGGAAAACGTGGTGGAAAGACAGTTGTTGTGCGGTTCCCATGGCTGTGAAGAACCAACGGCTTCCAAAAACATCTTGTCCCTTTTCTCATGGAGAAACTCTCCGTAACATATACACAAGATACCGCCAAAGTTTCTCTCCAGGACTTCATGCGTACGTGCGCCCGTGCCTGCGCGTGCGCTTTACAGCGTGAGCATTTCTGTTTTCTGATAAAGCATCCCAAGGGGGGTGCACAGACAACTAGGAAAATAGCTCCACACACAGAGGAATTTATAGTCCCAGCTGGGAACCATCAGCTAAAAACAACACCGACAAACCCAAAAAAGCCCCCGCCAAACCCCCCAAATCTAGGGGAAGACAGTAATATTGAGTGCAATCTGTTCTTTCCACGCTGTTCGGTTTATTATTAACCACCGCTCCTTTTCATTTCTCGTTGCGGCTTGCTGATTAGCAATTCCTTGAAGCAATTGCTGGGGTTGTAAGTCGCTTGTAAACTACGTGTTTGTGAGGTGGAAAGGATACTAGGCCAGGCCAGAGAGTTGGGAGCCGTGCAAGCGTCAACTGGAGACATCCAAGCTCCGTTGAGGAGCCTGATCTCCCCGTGCAAATCCCTCCGGTTCCCTGCGAGGGGCCAGGACCCCCATCTTCGATCTGGCAGCCAAGGATGAAGTAGGGTTCAGGATAATTACTGCAGGACCCTCTTAAATGTTTTCAATTCATTCTTATTAAATCCTAGAGGGCTTAGAGACTATTCTGCTGTTTATCATATGGTTTTACCATTCAGCACGCCTGTCTCCTCCACGTCTCTAGGAATGAATAAGAAAGGGAAAAGAATTTTGCAAACCCATAGCTCCTTCAGTCCGTGTACATCATTTTTGTGTTTCTTTAGATAAGAACACATAGCGAAATGTAAGTTTTTCTCAGGCTAAAAGAGGAAGCTCCTGCCAGCTTCCTTTCCTCTTCACAGCATCCTCCCGGCAGATCAAGGCGGGGGTTCTGGGGGGGGGTTGCTCCCTGTTGCCGCACATAAGGCTCTCCCAACGGGGTCTGCGTGGATTTGTGATGCTCAGGAGAAAAATTCCGTGTTTGCTGGGGACGTTCGTGGCTGGCCGGAGTGGAGGGAGAGGACAGTTATTCCAGTTAATGACAAATCAAAGCAAAACTCTGCTCGTAAGCTCATTCAGTAATGGGGCTGTCTTCTGTTATCATTTATGTTTCCCCATTGCCGTAAGAGTATTTTAATAATCTACGTAGTGTTTAATTATAATTCAGTTACCTGACATAAGTAATTTCGGTGCCCTTTAATATAACAAATCTCTGGTGTGAAATATCTGAGCAATAAGACCTGGCAGGTGGTTGTTATTATTCTGCAAACCTGATTGTCTTCAGCCACCCCCAGCGCTTGGAAGGGGAGAGCCAGGGCTGCCAGCCGGGCTGGGGACGGGGGATGGGGTCCTGCTCGGGGGCTCCTGGTGACCCTCGGAACCACGAGTGTGCCTCAGGGCAGCCGAGCCCGGGGGGGGGGACTCGGGGTGCCCTGGCATCGCTGGCGAGGAGCAGCCCCATCTCAGGGAGGGAGGGGGGGGACAGTGAGTGATCCAGGCTCTGGCATCCCCCTCCCACCCCCGGTGCGGGTGGTGGGGTGCTGCGCCTGGGCGAAGAGCCCAGAGAAGGAATTCGTAGCGATTGTGATTTATTTTCTTAAGTATAGGAGCACCCTAAAAGAGGAGCACGCCCGAGACGGCACCTCGGTGCGCAGAGCCATCAAGGAGCTGTCAGAGAGCCATGTTCCTGCGTGACCTCACCCTTCCTCCGTCTGGATGCAAGGCAGGAACATTTAGGCGAGCTGGAAAATAGATGTAATGGGTGTCTTTTGCCAGATGTGTGAATAAAACCAGATGTGACAGATAAACTAAGAACAACTGCATGTCAGCTCACCCAAGGGCTGGGGAAAGCAGCCCCCGTTCGGCTGCGGAGAGGCAGGGTTAGCTCCAACATTGCTTCTTGACCTGCTTAGAAAAATAGCTTCAGAGAGGTTGCGGGGTGGGGGTGGGGGGGGGGCGGTTTAATAAATCAGCAGTTACTGATCGCAGCATGTGGGATGTTCCGTTAAGAAAAGAAAATGTAGAAATAAATGGTGACCTGACATGTGCCAAAAGAAGTTATGGCAGCGAGGCTGCAGATGATAGATGCTGGGAGTGTGAACAGAAGATGTGAGACACGAGACCGTCTCCGGGAAAGGTGGCAACAGCTCCGCCGTCGGATGAGGCAGCGGAGAGACCCGCGGAGAGCGGGAGAAGGGAAAACAGAAGACCCTAAATTTGCTTCTCCGTGCGTGTAAACCTGTGGGATGGGAGCAGGGTGGGCTCCCCCGAACCCCCCCCCCCCCCCCCCAAGCCCTGGGAGCCCCCAGGCGGGGCTGGGGAAGGTGGGGGGTCCCGGGGAGCGTGGCGCAGCCCCCGCTGCTCCTGGGGCACTGAGGGGAGGCTCATTTTCTGCCTAGGTAACTCTGCCAGACACCTCTCTTGCTCTACTTAGCATTTAGCCTCCCCTGCCACCATCGCAGATGGTAGCATTTATCTTGCATTCCCTTTTCAGCTGGCAGGTAAAGCTCTGTCTGACCGGGGGAGGGTGTCGGGGGACCCTCTCCGCACCCCGGCTGCAAGCTGCACCCCATGCCCAGCCCGCACGTGGGGGTCCTGTAGCCACCCTGCAGAAGGACCACAGGGCTCCGGCCCACCCGAGGAGCCGTGCTGCCGAGCGCGTAGTGCTTCTGCCTGCTCCTTATTTTATTTTTTTTCCTTTCACTCCCCCCCCCAAAAAGCTGATCTGGGAGCAGTTCGTTTAATCGAGCCTATCCGGCTAACGGTGTAACTGTGGGGAGCTTTTGGCATGCTTTGTGTGCTTAGGGGGTGACTGTCATCTCCTTGGGTTTACTTCAGGAGAGTCGCTCCTCGTTTGCACCACGGTGAGAGGCAAATCAAGGCTGGCCCGGCCAGCTGAACCAGGGTTTGGATGGGGTCATCAAGACAGAAGGAAAGTTCCCTCCAGAGCTGCTGTCCCGAGAAACTCTTTAAATAACAGAAAACCTGCGTTCTCCTAGCATGGGACAAGAGCCTCTTAACCTTCTGTTTTGCAATTAATAAGTTAATAATTCCCATTTTTTCCATTTCTTAGGTTCAGCCCCGTTTCGGAGAGGGAGGAAGGAGGGATGTGCAGGGTGGAGGCAAGAGCACTCATCACGCTGACCAGCTAGCGAGGAACTAGCAACATCTCTAATCACTTTTTTAGACTCCCTGTGTGCATGACTGCTGAGCCAGTCCATAAATGAGGTTAAATATTGTAGACCAAGCCTAAAGAGTATGAATTTGCTGGTGCACAGGCGGTGAAGCTGGGGTTTACATCCCAGCTGAGAGCTTAACATCCCAGTATAGGGCTTGAGCAGGATGCAAGTGGTCTTGTGGAAATGTTTCTCATTCTTGGGTGCAAGGATGAATTCTGGCTTCAGTGAAAAATACCCCTTTAGCCACCTTCAAAGCCTTGCTCTGGTGCCATGCCTACCTAGCGACAAGGCTTGAAAGGATGGTTTATTTAAATGCATTTAATGAAATGAATACAACTAGCATATTCATGTGGCTTATCAGTGTCTACTGTGAAAACTTTGTCGATTACTTCTTTTTCTCACACCTTCCTGATGTCTGATAGGGGATGCTCTCAAACTAGTGTAGAGCTTTTTTTGAGCTAGCTGGAGTCTGCTCAGTTTTGCAGTGGAATTAACCATGAGAAGTCCGTGATTTTTTTTTTTTTTTTAATTATTTTTATGAATTCTGTGCTTAAAACCACCCTGCAAGAAGAGTAGGCGAGTGCCTAAAGCCCTTCCCACCCACAAAGGTGGGGTAACAAACGCTGGCACAGGCAGTGGTGGAGGTGGGACTGGTAGCACGGGGGAAAGCAAGTACTGCTGGTTTGGTTGCAAAAACCCCAACCGCTACCAAAAAAAAAACCCCTTCAGCAACTGCGTACGAAATCTATGCGCAAAGAACAGCGTGCCAGTCACAAAGCCAGGCGTTTCAGAGCTGGAAAAAAATCAGATTTAGGCTTGTGCCTGTAACTCCCATACCTCCCTCTCCTGTGTTTCTGCTCTGACAGACTGCAGTCTCCTATTTTTGGCCACACTTCAAAACGTCTTCCCTTAAAAAGGCCTTTGGATGCTGTGGATGAATGCAAAGGAAAAGACTCGCTCTCCGAGGGTGGAAGGGGCTGAGCACCCGCTGTTTTCCGCGGGGGACCTGCCTCCTGCACTGCCCCGAGAGGTGCCCGTGGGCCAGGGCCAAGGTGGAACCCAGCCTGACACCACGGCTCACGGTTTCTTACATGCTAGTACAGGTGATTGTAGGGATACACCTATCTGCATTTGCAGGGAAATACATATATGTGGATTTAATATGGATATATGTACACACCCCCATATGCATTAGGTGTGCTAGGTTTTGCATACGACGTACACAGAATGAAAAGAACCGTGCTGATACCTACACATGCACACACCCCCTTCAGTTCGAGCAGGACTGTAATTATGCCATCTTGCAAAGTTTTGAAATAAAAAAGTAATTTCCTTACAAAGGGAACCCTTGTTAGATAACTTCATGGCGGAATTTACACAGTTTAATTAAAGAAGCAGCTCTGCCTTGTCCTCCATGTGCGACGAAATAAGGCAAATAGTTTTAAAATATTACACTCAATTATACTTATAAATCTTGCACAGGTAATGAACATATTCTTTAGATTGCAGAAAGAGCTGGACACTTATCTTACTCTTTAAGATAAAATACCACATCCATATAATGCATTGCTAAGCTTTCCTTTTACCATACACGTTGCCCAGAATCCCATTTTCTATTAAATAATAATCATTGTAATTAATAGACTAGTTATTTTATCTCCCTAATCTGGTTACAGTAATTTATCAAAGGTATGTAAATGAATGCAAAAAAAAAAAAAAAAAGCAGTTCATTATTATTTTCTAAAGGGTACATGTCTCTTGCTGAAGCATGTAAAATGTAATTCTCTTGAACTTAATAAGATACTTGACTTTGTGTAATTCTCGGAAAGAAAATCCATTCAGTACTTTACTTTTTTATGTCACACTCAATTCGTTTTACTTACAATTCTCTGGCAGTTAAGGCTTGCTAATGGGCTGTTTTCCACACGCGCTGCTCAGGACCAGCAGAGGCGCCGCTGACGGAGGGCTGGGCCGTAATTCTCCGTGAATTCTCGGGCGCGGAGCATCCCGCCTGCTCCGGGGCCGGTGAATCCCAGCAGGGCCCCGGGGTTCATGCCCCCGGTACTCCCCGGGATTGGAGGGGTCGGGAGATGGGCTGGGGGGGGGGCAGGAGGTGGGCTTGGCGTGCCCGGCGTCCCCGGGGGTGGCAAGTGGCTCCTGCCCGGCGTTCCCAGTCCGATCCCGCAAGCCTTATTCGACCCAACTGGCGTTGGGTGGGGATTTTTGCCTGAGTTGGGACCGCAGCCCTTGGCGAAGGCTGCGTGTGCCTGATTTCCAAGCCATTAATTCAAAACCAGATTAAAAAAAAGAGGAAAACGTTCAAAGGGTATGACGTAACTACCAATAGAGGCAGTGTGGGCACCCAGATGAAAGGGATCTGATTAATGATAGCACCTGAGATAAGTGGCACTTTAACCAACTTTAACTGTTGATGTATGATGACATAATGTCCCCTCCAATTAATGACAAGGATATAAAACACCTGTATTTAGCAGAGCAGATGTTGCTTTTATGGTTAAATGCACACAGAAATTGACTTTTAAAGGACCAACGTTAACTTCTCCATTATTTGTTTCTCTATTTGTTGCACTGTATTCTGAGCAAGAGTGAAATGCAGCCCCACGTGCGAGGAAGGAAGAATGCGTGCTCTTTGCTAACAGTAATTTATAGGTCATCTCAGAGCGGTTTATGGAACACAGGGTTATCTTTTCTGTTCCGTAGCTCTAGGGGCACCTCTCCCAAAGGATCGCAAAGCAACTTCCAAACAGAGGAAGAGTTTCTGAGTTACGTACAGGAATGTTGCTGCCCACATCTTAACCAGAACAAAAGCATTATGCAGCCCTTATATTGCATTTTCTTCTCATTTTTTTTTAGTTCACAAAGGGATAACTGCCTTTGAATCCAGCCAATATCTCTACTGCAGCTCCAGTGACAGTTATTTATGCTTTGGCCCTAAGGGAGCCAACTTCCACCGTTAGTCATTCATACGCTCACATCTATGTTATGCAATCCAGTTGCTATTTTCTGAGGAAAAAACATTTGTTAAGAAAACTCCCATTAGGGGCACATAAGGATAAGGGACAATTTACGTCTGGGGCGATCAAAGGATCCTACCTTTCTCCTTCGCCTTTGCAAAGCAGTTTGGCGTGCTTTCTTCACATTAAATACCCAAATCGGGGGGGGGGGGGCGGGGGGGGGGAGGGTGCTGTGTTTCTCCGTTGCTTTTCATCTCGGGAGATGTCACCACTCCCTGCCGTCACCCACGTCACCCCAGGCGCCGGGCGAGGAGCACCCGGCTGGGAGCAGGCAGGTTGGGTTGGGGTGTTGGCTGCCGAGGCTCAGCGGGGCAACGCCGAAATTATCATTCCCCTCAGCTCCCGCGCTAATGAGCAGCTCACACTTCCCAGGACTGCCTTCTCCGTGTCTCCTGAGGTTTAAAATACAGTAGCTGCATATGGGCTCTACGGAGGATTTATTTATAGAGCGTAAGTGTTTCCAACTCTTCCAAGTTGATTGCAAGTCTTACAATATTAGGCACTGTTCTTAAAGTCCCAGCTTCTACGCTCCTGGTTCTTCGTGAGAATTTAAGATTTCAGTGGGTAAATGAGAAGTGTCTGAGCCTCACGGGAATAGAGAAGTACTATAAAACAGTTCCTAGAGGTAAAAAAGCCTGTGAACAACCCTTCCCTCCTCACAGATGAGAGAACCGCTGACCAGAGAAGTCACCCCCGTTTTTTACGATAGCCGTGAGCTGTGGATGTGCTTTTAAACACCTGCAATTGGCAATTCCAGGTCCTACATCTCCTTCAGGGTCATCAGAATTACCCGCCCAGGGAGACTGGAAACTTCTTCTCAACATGCCATCGTGATAGCACATACGAGAGACATCAGCGTGCTACCTACTATGGGCTGTGCCTGAGATTTTACAAGAGCATTTCTTCATCTGGCTGGTTGGTTTTTTTGTTTTTTTTTTTTTTTTAGAATCAAACACTTAGCATGACAAAGATTGCAATAAAGACATGTCTCTTCTAGTGTACTAAAATTATAGCTTTATATGCTGGGCTTTTTGCAGCTGCTAAAACCTCGTGCCTGTCTGTGTGTCAGGTGTCCTTGACACAGTAAAAAATCACTGAAGAAATATCGTCCCAAGACAGTAGAAGAGCATCCGTGCAGTTCAGCATGCATCTCATCACCAGGCCACTTAACCACTCATTTCACTCCTCAAGGAGCTTTTCTTCCCCAGCTGTGGAATGGGGCAAAAATTCAGCAGAGAAAGAGGAGAGGAAGCTGAAGGAAAGCAGACGAGGGCTATATCGTACATGTCTCTTAGGAATTACTGTGGGTGAGGAATCAGAGGTGAAGTCAACAGAGTGACTTGTATTTTTCTCTTTACTGTACATATTTATTTCACCTCCATCACCCTAAACCTGCTTGGATTCTGACACGAAGTTCTTCAGATAGTGTTTTCAGATGTGCAAATATGGCTCAGAAAGTGACTGTAGCTCAAATGAGGTGAACGACCTTTCCTCCTAGAGAAAGGAAAAAAAAAAAAAAAAACCAAACCAAACCTAAAGCTTGATATCCATACTGTGGTAAAGCTCACTACAGCATTTACAAGGGCTGTCTTGATGTGTATTGGCCTTCCTTAACGGATCTCCAGTCCAACAACTGCATTTTGGTGCCTGTGGATAACCCCACTGGCGGCAGGATCTGTTTAAACACAGTCAGTCATGGAAGCAGGATCTTGGATTGCAAGTTTGAGAGTAGGGACCATCACTTTTTTCACTTTTGCATGGCAGTTGGTATGAAGATAGCAATAGTAAATTAATGCGTTATTGGTTTGCTGTGTGTAGAAACAGCTGGCTTTATTTCACCTAAAATATCAGGGGTGTTTTGTTTGCACGTGACCTCTTTACTTTCATTTGGCTCATTTTTTTATACGTCTCGTGGCGGGGACTGGGGACAGACATGAAGTTAAAGAAGAAAAGGAGGAAACGTGGCATTGTAGGGGCGACTTGCCGTGTGTGAGAAACAGTCCGGGACCATGTCCAGCAACAATACAGGGAAGAAGGAGTTTCTTTTTGTTACTAAGGACATCAAATCTGAACACAGTGCCTACACACCTAAAACATTTCTGTCAATATTTATTGGCCAGATAAAATCTTTGGAATTGCTTGCATTTTCTTGGGGAACTCTGAGGACTTTCCTCTTCGTGCCGTCTTCCCCCAATTTTTCCCCATTAATTAGTCACGCCAGGTAACACCTACTATCCCCCTATTACCTGGCACTGGGTTTGCCCCTTTAGTCTTGTTCACTATCTAAAAATTAAATAGCAATCGGGAAGTTTCTTTCCCTTCACTTCTCCCCCTTGCAGGCAATAGGTAATTGTTCCTTTTGCTTTTCCCATGTTTCTGCTGCACTAAACCTCTTGCAGAGCCTGGTGCTGCTCTGCAGGGGCTGGGTGCCTGTGTTTGGCCCGTTGGGGGCAGGCACCTACGATCTGCTGTCACAAGGCGTCTTGTAGGGGCTGCGAGAAGGCATGAAAGCAAAGAAACATTAAAGCTCACATACAAGGAATGCAAAACCATGTCCAATTATCACAGCTTTCCTAAAGATCCTAAAATATTGCTTCCATAAGTCAGTCTGAGACGGAGAATTACATTCATTGCATCCTCCCGAGATTAGAGAAGAAGTTCAAGTTTCTGTTCTAGATAAATAAGATTTCCTTAAAGCAGTTTAACAGCTGCAACAAAAAAAAAAAAAAAAAGGAAAAAAAAAAAAAAAAAAGAAAAAGTGAAGACATCCATTTTCTGCAATCAGTCGCACAGTGGCAGGTGCAAGTCAAGGGGCATGGCCTTTAGCAGGACCCAAGGGTTGGCCAGAGCATTGCCAATTAATCATCCAGTAAAATGCACTTGACAGCTTGGAGAAGTCTCCAATTCTTTTTCTCATGATTGCATTGCTAATTTGGTCTTTAAACTTACTAAGAACAGGCAAGACTTAAAGAAAAGCTGTCAAGTTTTCTAATATAATTTGTTTTTAAGGGGAAGCTTCTCTAAGTTGGTTCAGTCAGTCATAGCTTGTGAGCGGCTAATATAGCTCAGTAAGAAAGCATTTGAAGAAAGGATTTCACCAGGGATGAGTATTCTCCATCATTTTAATCTGCATGGGCTAATGCACATTTACTTTTAGGTGTGACGCAACCCCCGCTTTTGTTTCATCCCCCCATTTTATTTTAAGCAAGACCTTTGAGAGGTGATGCCTGAAGGCACCATTTAGGTGCCAAAGCCCATGTGGAAAGGGGACACAAGCGTGCCTGGATGCTTCAGAGAGGTGCTCAGATGTTCAGAGGCACTTCACTGGATCCAAGCCACAATTAGGGTCCTCAACCTACTGCTGGCTTTTGCAGGATATATAGATATATATCAATATATCTATATTGATAAGCCATGACTCTGGTGTCCCGCGTTTGTCCGGGACCACATAATCCTTTTGGCAATGCCTGTGGTGGGCAGATCCACACCGGTGTGCCCAGAAAAACCTGTTCTCCAGCCCCACGACAGCCCACCCTGCCCCAAACTGAGGTCCCTGTGGCCCTGCTCCACCATCCTGGGCTGTGTCTGACCCTGGGATCCCCCCTCACCCAGGGAACCCCAGGCCCTCACTCTTACCCAACAAGAGGAGGGGCTCACCATGGAGATCGCTCCACCCCACAAAGCTCCTGGTTTGTTTATTGTAGGCTGAAAACTGAACCGACACCACAGGCTCGGCAGCCTGGGCTGATCACCACCTGCCACGCCGGAGGTTAACACCCTGGGATTGGTTTTCCAGCACCCAGCGTTTGGGTGTTGCTCTTCAGACTCAAGTCAACCCTCCACGGTGTCGGGTCCTTATAGGTCCCTCTCCCATCTTGTCTTGGACAAAGAGGGGTTAACATCCACTAAAAGAAAAGGGAGGACTTGTCCAGAGCATCCAGCTCCTTTACATGTCAAGAACTGTGAAGAAATCCGTGGCAGCAATCTCCTTGCCATGAGATGAACTCCAAGGCATTGGAGTTAGCTACAGACTAAATGGAGGTGTCAGGGTATCTTGAGTCCCTCCAGAGCTCATTAAAAAAATAAAAAAAGAGGCAGTCATCCTTAGTGTATGAGAGTTGTCATCATCATCATCCTGGGTGCGAAGAGGATGACTGAGAAAGTACAGTTCAAGGACAAAATCAGGATGAAAATACAATACCAGAGTAAAAGAGGGGACTGGAGTTATGGTGGTGGGCTCCACAGGGTGGTACCCACCTCACCTCATTGACAGAGGTTCTGCTCATGCTCAGGCAAGTGGTGGCCTGGGTTGAGTCTTAATTTGTGCAAATAAAAAAGGTATAAAGGAGGCAGAAAGTTATCCCGGCGTCTTAATTTGTGCACATAAAGAAGATATAAAGGAATCAGAAAGTCATCCTCATCTGCAGCGTAGCTGGATGCATTTGGGTCTTGCACATGGCTGCTTAGAAATGCTGGTCGTTACCGAGAGGCCACCGAAACACGGGGGGTGTGTGTGTGCATACGTGTGTACGCGTCTGTGCATGCGTGTGCATGCGTCTGTGCATGTGTGTGCATGCGTGTAGCGGTGCCCATGTGCGTGCAACGCTCCCACAGGTACCCAAAAGTACTACATCATCTGGTGGGGAAAATATCTAAAGGAAAGTCATGACCTTGTGCTCACAGCGTTTCGAGAAAAGAGCCAGAGTAGCTTTATACTGTGTTTTCCTATTTTCTCAAAATAGTCAACTTGTTTGTTTGATGCCAACATCTCACAGACCGAAACAGCTCACTGGGGGATTTGGGCATGAGTTGGCACGTGTTACTTCTAGTTTATGTAAGGTCTTACTGCAGTTTCTATTTTTAACCACGTTAATAAAAAGGATTGTTCATCATTATACCAGCTTAGCAGACACAAATCACATGCCTAGGCAAATCTTAAGGGGAAGTAAGGTGATTCATTCCATTAATCCTCTGCTGCACAAAGTCACAGTAAATCCTGGTTCTAATAAGTGGGTTGAAGGCTAAGACCTTAGGGTTCCTCTGTCTAGCGTTTGGCTCTACTTGCTTTTGGGATGTCGGATTTCCATTTCCAATATATACTGTTTCTTCTCTGGTAAAAAAAAAAAACAAACAAACAAACCCAAACACAGAAACTGAGCCCTTTATCAACACATGAGACTGATCTTAAATGAGTAACAGTAATAGACAAACACTAATAACTTGCAGTCTAAATAAGCATTGAAAAGTTTGAAAGCTTTTCTTTTTTTTTTTTTTTTTAAACTATAAAAATAAACATGGAAATGTTTTGTCCTAGAAACAGAGCCAGCAGTGTATTATCTCGGCAGACTGCAGCTGGACGGCAAATGACATGAGATTTTATTTTGGTTCCTCTACTTCAAGTGAAACATGACTGAGCCAAGTACATGCAGAAGCTGTATTGGCAGAGGGAGGAGAGGAAATGCAAGTATACGTGAAGTTAGCGGGGTTACTCCGGTGCAGAGCAGGGAATCAGATACTTCCCTATAAACAGCCAGGCAATTGAATTTGCACGGACACAACTACTGTCAAAGACCGAGAAACTCTTAGTCTGAATGATTTAAGAAAGATATATTCTGTTTTCCATTGACACCCATATATTCACGGGGCATTCTTTCCCCCCAAAAGATGAGCTCCTCAGTGAAAAAGAGAGATGTAGAAGGTTACAAGGAGGAGAAGAATTAGAAAATTCAGAGTGTGTCAAACCCCTGGGGACCCGCTAATATTTACTTTGGCATCAGTGCAGATCAGCAATTCGGTAACTTGAGCGTTGTCTCAAAGGCTGTACTGGTTAATGGTATCCACTCACCTTCCTGTTGTCTCCTCGATATCTCTCCTCAGGACCTTCCTCCACGTGGAAGGGCCAGAGAGTGCTGGATGATATGCAAAGACCGTATCATTACAATGATAATTTCCATCCAGCCGTGGATGCTGTTGTGTCAACATGCAGATACACGGGGAGAGGAATAAAGTGTTCTGGTCGTGGGCAGCTGTATGGTAGTGAGAAAGGAACCTCAGCTGTGCTTGGGCTGGGACCATGTTCTTGTGTACACAACACAAGAAAACTCAAAACCTCCATGCAGGTGGCGTGAAAAGATTTTATAAGTATCTGCGGGACATCCAATGGTCTAAAAGCCTTTTGTCCCAAGTGCTCAAGAGCCGCTCAAGAGCCAAAGGGCAAGTGGGAGATGCCCAAGCCAGGACCATGTGGCCTTGATCTGGGACGAGCTGGAGCAGGGAGCCCTCCTGACCATTCCAGGCTGGTTTTAGGACCTGGGCTCGTGTCTCAGCCCACCCCTTCGCTGCCCGCCTGGATGTGCAACGGTCAGACCCGGTTCCCTTCCCTGCTGTGGCCATGCCCAAGGGTGGCTGGCACAAAACCGCCCCTTAATAACGCCGATGGTGGTTACAAGGGGAGTGACGAGCAAAAGTTGGGGTGCAGCTACAGCCTGCACTGTACACGAGAGGTCAGGGCAGGCAGGGACCTTCCCTCGGCTGTTCCGTCACTCTTCTGCAAAACCAACAGTGGGAGAGAAGAGGAAAAGCAAGCCACATCTTTTCTTAAAGAACTTTTACTAATTCCTTCTCATTCCCTCCCTCAAAATTTACAAAAACAACCCTACCTCAAACTGCTGTCTGCTACAGTAACATTAAGTATCTTACATTCACAATTAATCCAATAAAACATGGAAATTCAGAATTAAGTCTGACACCCTGTCCTGCAGTCATAGCGTTGTAATAATAAAAAGGTACAATTCTGTAAACTGAGTCCTGAATGACAATTTGGATTTTCTCTGATTTTTTTTTTTTTTCTTGCTCTTTATTTTAGAGGTGTTTAGCTGCAGTGTGACCTTGCCCCTCTTCCCATCTGCAGCCCACTGGTTTCTGGGGGGAGTAAATCCAGTACCGCAAACCTCCTGTGGCCTTTCCCCCCCAGCACACCTCCACACGGGAGGGCTGTTGGGTCCCTGTCTTTAGCTCACACGTGGGGTATTTCTGGGAAAAGCTTTTTATAATAAACACAACGGCTGGCATGAGGTGGGGATCTTCCCTTTTCCAACCTGCCCGTCGAGCCCCTGCTCGATTCTCCGTGTTTTCCAGAGTCAGGATTAAATTAGGATTACATTTCCCAACCTCTAAAAAAAACCCCCCTCAAAAAAAAAAACAAAAAACAAAAAACAAAAAACCAAACAAAAACCAACCAGGAAAGGATGAAATGTGGGAGTAACAGCTCTGGGCAACAATCTAGGAAAATCTGTTGGTTGCTTCAAGATCTTGAACTGATAAAATGGAGATTTTGTGAAATGAGGAGTTTGAAGTGCTGCTTGTAGCAGTCTGTGCGAGGCACAGGGCTAAAACCATCCTAATCTCTCAGATATCCAAATCTATGAGAAAAGCCGGAGGATGCTGCAAGACTCCCGTTTTTTTCCCCCTAGAAATATATTTTCAATTGTGAGGAAATTTCTGTATTTATATAAAATTCTATAAATATCTCAAAGTACCTAAGGGTGGTAATAAACGGCAAATACATGTGCAGAAATGGAAAAATGTGGTCGTGTGGTTCAGGAGGCTCGTGCCCTTACTGTCCATCCCTTGTAGAGGTCATGCCCAAAGCTTCCAAGCACCCTCAGGGTTGTTTCCACTGATTTTTGGATATTGTATTTCCCCGTACAGTGGCTGTGAACCCTCTTGTGAGCAGTCAGGGTCTCATGGTTAGGACTGGGAGGGTCTGAACTGGTAAAAAATGAAGGGGTTTTGGATCAAATTAGTTGTTGGGTTCCTGCATGACCAAGGGTCTGCGGCGCCTCGGTGGTGGCTCGATCAGCAGAAAATCTGAAAGCGGAGGTGACATTTGATGGGAGTGTTGGCTGCATTTCTGAGAAGGATCCAGCTGAGCGCTGGATGTCTTGAATTACCTTCCTTTGATTCTACCTCAATGAATTTTTCCCCGCAGAACCGTTTTCAAAGGATCTCGGTGCATCCCTTGACGTTTTCCAGAAGCAAGGCCCCAGTAATCCATTTCTCACAGTACACTTGGAAAGAAGGAAACTTCCCAGTTGAAACAGCAGCAGCTGGGGACCAGGGCTTTCGCTCGGAGAGAAGGGAGATGATGGTGGGGACCTGCATCCCGCTGCTTGGGGTGGTCTGGACCCCGCTTTGTTCCAGACCTACCGAACCCCCTTTGAAGGGACAAGAATTGCACAAGGGCTGTGAGAGCACAGCGAGCTCCAGGACCAAAAGCTTTTCCACAAGTGAACGCTGTCCTCTCCAGGGTGTGGATGAGTAAAGCAGTTATTAGCAAACGCCATCGATTCTTGCACTGTGAGTTACCCCAAGCCACAGACTGAAATGCAATGAGCTATTACTTCCAGTTTCTAATAATGTCTCACAGACACGTTACGCTTTCTTTAAGACTGACAGTCAGGAAGCACCTCGTTGTTGCTGCAAAGATGATGATAACACTCCAACCTGTTTTAAAATTGAGGAAAAGTGTCATTATCAAAATGTCATTCCAGCATGCATGCTGGCTGCTTTTAAGTCTTTATGCTGCTTTTGCTACCAGAAAAAAAAACAAAAAACAAAAACAAAAAAAAACAACAAAAAAAAAGACCAAACCACATTTCATGCATAAGCATAGTCTTTCCAACCTGTTTCCACCCACCAGTTCAAGCTAGCGCAGCCTGGGGCACGTCCTTGGGCTCTAAATGTGGATATGAGCCCACCGACACCCGCGAAAGCCGGCCAGACCTCAGCGGTGGGTAGCACAGATCTGTGACCCGAGTCCGTCCCCCATCCCCGACCGATCAAAGGGCTCACACGCGGCTGTGGGACCGGCTCTCTCCATCTGGGTGACTCTTCCCAAAGCTGGGTGCTTTCACAGCGTCCCGCGTGTGGCCGGTCGACTCTCGTCTAAGCACGGAACCCCCCATCTGCCTCATTACCTCCGAAGGCAACATATTCAATGCAGTGATAATGCAATAATAAGAAGAAATAATAAAATTACGCTCCCGTTGTCTTACTACTGAGGTTTCAACAAAATTTTACCAATATTGCTTGGCTGGGGAATGAAGCGGAAAGCGTTAAGGGCAGAATAGTTTTTGTAGTAATTCGGAAGTGACTGGCCCTGTGTGATAATGTAGCAGGAACACGCACAGGGCAAATAAGGCTGCAGACAAAGGTTCCGTTGCCTTTCGAGTGTCTAAAGCCCTACGGCAGCGAGCGGGCTCGGCGGCGGGAGCGGATCCAAGCCCAGATGGGGGACAGCAAAGCCTTTATTAGCATCTTTATTAGCAGCCGTTGGGCAGCATCTGGAAACGGAGCGGGAAGGACCGAGCAATTATTTTGCGGTACCTGTCCCAGGGACAGGTGTATCGTGCCAGGATGTTTCTACGGCTTGTTCGAGGCTCCCCGAGATGGATGAAAATCATTATCCTTCTGTGTAGTCAGCAGTCTGACACTGATGCCACACGAACCAGCTGATATTTTCTCCTGGGGGGATGCAGACCAGAAACTTGGTGGAAAAACAAGGGCACTGCTTTATAAATCTATTACTTAAGAGATTGGGAGGGAGGGAGCGGTGGCAGGTTGTTATATTTGATGACAATTTTCAAGACTTTCTGTACCAGGGCATGTGGGAAAGTTAATAGGAATTAGTAAAAGGTGTGAATTTGTAATGAGTTAGTTAAATTAAGCCATTGTGGAAACGTGCATTTGGAATTAAAGTGACCTTAGTCTGATACAGCTTGATTTTCTGCGCCATGAGGTGAGTTAAACTAAATGAAGGCCATTCTAACTCTGAGCAGGGATGTGGTCAGACTCCGGGAAACGCTGTGGTTTGAGATGCTGCAACTCAATAAAATCACATTGCCAAACTGTTTTCTTCCTAGCCCCTCACCTCCCAGCAGGAATAGGCCAAGGGGGATGCAGCCAGCCCATGACCAGGCTGTCACCAAACCCTGGGACCTCAACTGCTTTTGATCATGTCCCATATTCTTAAGGGTGAGAAATTAATATTATTTATTTGGGAATGGTTCTGTAAGGGATTCTGTCATGCTCTGGAGGGACTCGGTGTCCGGCAGCCCCGGGGATTTCCTTTGCTGGGCTAGTAAATACGTCTCTGTTTTGAAATCGAGCTAGCAAGGAAAAGGCAAATTACCTCATTTTAAAAGTTCAACTTACATTTTCAGAGGTGTCTGCCAGGGCAGCTAGTGCTGTGGGGATCAGAAGGAAGAGGAGGGCAGCGCGAAGGGGAATACATGTGAACGCTGAGGCCAAGAAAGAAATGAGATTGCTTTGGGTGACAAACTGTCCAGCCGGGAGGGGTCTCCCGGGACCCCCACGGACCGCCCGGGCGAGGGGGCACGATGCTGATTTTGCAACAAAGAGGTAATGCCAAGCATGAAATTTGGATTTGTGGATTTTACGTTGATTTCCTGCCGCAACTGCTTAGTGCACCGAGATTTTGCACTGATGTTCCTACTTCCAAGAGAGTGCTAGTCACTTTATTAGCTCGTTTGTTTTTAAGGAAATTGTATATATACACTCATAGGTATGTATAGAAATTACTGCTCTGGTTATGCATATATGGGTGTATTTGCCTGTTTTTTTCTCTGCTGTTCTTAAACATGAAATACAAAATGATCAGCTAAGTTTTCATTTTCTCAAACATTAATGACTAATAGCGATTGCTATTTATATATTCATTTTCAAACACCGAGTTATTCCTAAGCAACTGCTGATGCTATTAATCAGTTTCGAACAAACTTTCAGATCAAACTAGAATAATTTTTTTCAGCGAGCACAGGCGGTTGACCAGGGTTCCCTCTCTTCCCCCGGGAGGTGCCGTCCCGTCTCGCCGTCCGGCAGCGCTGCACACTTGGGGAATATCAGGGTGTCTGCCGCCGAGTTTTGCCCTCGCCTCTTAATGAAAACATATTGCCGTAGTCATCCCGTTACTGCCGTGTGAGCAGACGGGAGGCTAATAAGGACATTATTGGGGAAAACATATAGGAGCCAGGGAGAACACGTTCCTTTCCCAACATATAAACATACCGGGGTGATAAAGATATCTGTCATTCCCTGGTAACTACAGGCTGTGCATCAAACGCAGTGGCGTGGACAGTAATACCATCCCCAGGAATATCTAATAGGATCAGGTCCCAAAATATCTCTTTTTTTTACCTGCATTTTTTGCGGGCCTCATATTTCTGTTCTGTCATTCCAATATTCATTTTTCCTAACGTAATTTAAAAACTTCCTGATATGATGATATTATTCATTGTACCCTATTAGTGAAAACAAAATTACTCAAATGAACCTATTAGGACATGACAGAAAACTGCTGACCTGATGGAAAGTTTCTAGGGCTCTCCTCTTTGGATTCATGTAGCCATTCTTCTTTATTACTGCCGCCGCTGCCTCTCACCCCGTGGGCGGGCGCCGCAGCGGGGGCTCTGCCGAGGGACGTGGGTGCTGGCACCCGCCGTGATGGATTTGTGGGGCAGGACACCCCCATCCGGCAGTCCTACGGGGACTCAAATTACCTCCGTTTCGGGGAAATGAGTCAAAAAAAAAAAAAAAAAAAAAGGCGAGGCGAGGCGGAAAGCGCTCCTGGTCGTCCTGCAGCTCAGGAGCAAAGGGGGCTGTGGGTGCCACTGCTCTGCAGAAACCCCCCCTCCTCAGGGGGTTCCCTTCATCAAATAACTTCTGGAAGAGCTGTTTAGAACTTAGCCTTCCTCGCCAGAGCCAGGTTCCTCCTCCCCTGCTGCTCCCCGTGTCCCACGGGACTTTTGGGGCTCCCCGGCCCTGCTACCACCCCCCGAAGTGGGGGGCACGGGGCCGGGCACGGGAGGGCTCCAGCATCCTGACCCTGCAATATCTAAGTTCCATTACTGACCCACACCTATAGATGCTGTTTGCTTCTACAAGCACACCTCAGCACAGCTAAGGCGTTTATTCTTTGCCGAATTCCGACGGCTGAAGGGAATTAGAGGAATTTACCAAAGCGCCACAAGTTTAAGGTTCCGTTTTTCCCCCACCCCGGGTTCAAGGATTTAAAGCAAAAGTTGATTCCAGCGAGCATGAGTTGAAATGTTAGCGAGCCAACGCTTGCAGGAGGAAGGGAAATATTGGGATACCCGCCGCAGAGCCAGGCTGAAGGAGACAAAGGTGGTGAGCCCAGCAACACAAGAAACTTCTGGAAAGAGCTGATCGGCCTGAAAATCACCCGAGACAAAAAGGCATGGGCTGTAAATGCTTGTGACCCCTCCATTTCCAGGGATAATGGAGCAAACCTTTCTCCTTCTTCTTTTTTCCCTCTCCATTTTTAGGATTTCAAAGCCTGAAATTCGCATTTTATTCCGCAGCTAAAAGGAAATGCACTCTGATGACAATATTACAGAAAGAAGTGTTATAGTTCTAGAAAATAGCAGCCATTGTGCCTTCCTTGAAAGATTTAATTTATATTTTTGATGATGAGTGAAATTTTTTACTTTAAAAAAATTAATCAGCTGTCAGTGCTGCAAATTTTAATTCTCTATTCACTAATGTTTAATAATACCATTATATAATAATACATTAAGAAGCAAAATAAGACAACCCACTTCATTTTGCTTTGGTCTGCCTTGAGGACTGGCACTTGAATCCTACAGATGAAAGGCTAATACTTTTATCCCTTAAACTACTCAGTCAGCCCCTGAAACTAAAGGACTTAAAGGAGAATAATTGGCTCTTTACAGAAGAAGAACAGAACAATGTGCTCTCTGCCTCTCGAGCTCTGTTTTGCATCTGTCTCCATATTCATTTCTTTGTGTAAATAAATTAAATAATGTTACCTAAAGAATTAGATCACAAATATATTCTCTCTTTACACTTTGTTCAAAATTAATTTCCAGATGGCTGTTCTCTTATGTTCTGGCTGAGAAGAAGGAGAAGATCTTGGCCTGTGTGAACCACAACCGAGGGTGGAGGGGGGAACTGTCACTTCACCTTTGTATGTATTAATTGTAAAGACGCCGCAAGCTGATGTCCATAAAAAAAACCAGTGTGAGCGTAGGGTAGCATTTGCTTTCAAATATTCAAAATTTGCAGTGCTCCCAGAGAGAGGGGAAGCATGAGAAAATGGTATGGGCAGTTTTCATTCTTCTCCTGAAATGTGTAAAGGATGCTTTCGCCTGGGAGAGAGCACTCGTGCTCCCCATTTTGTTTCGGCAAGGGCAGGCGCAGGCTCCCGCCTGTTGGCTGTAACTCCCGTGCGCTCGCCAAACCTTGATCAAGGCTCAATGCCAAGAGGATTTCATCTAGCTGAAGCAAGAATTCAATGTTCACTTGAGCTGAAAACATCCCTGCGCTGTGGCCAGCACAAGGTTATGAACACTTATGTGCTACTTAAGCCCTAGGTTGAGGCTGTAAATGTGACTTAAATGCGCTGCAGGCTGAATAACAGCCCTTGCGACAAAGGTGAGTTTCAACCCAGGTCCTTAGACATGCTATATCGCTTTTTTTTTTTAGACTTCTTTTTGAAGCTGCTGCGTGTTCTCGTTCTGCATTTGTTCTGTTTACAAGGCTAGCTTTCCTCCCCTTGGAGCTGTTCCCATCACTTCTGCTTCCACAGGCGTTGCAGCTCCCTCCTTACTCACCTGATGCACCTAACAAGCACCATTGGCTTTGGCAATGAAGCTTGCAAGATCCCTTTTTCCAGAGCTATTTGCAAATCCATCGTGTAGATCTTGCATGCTTGGATTGTAACTTGGCCATCAGAGCTTGTAAAATCTTTCAGCCAACAAACATGCACACATGTGCAGTAACCTTGATTTAGGATTTTAATCTTAGGGATGTTTATGTAAGCAAAGACACATTGCACATTGGTTGCCAGTGAACTTTAAACATATGTGAAAGTATAAGGGCATGTGTAACTCCAAGTGTGTGAGTAGGCTGCTGAAACTAATCTCATTATGGAGTTCCCACCCGAGCTCCGTGATAGCAGCACCGAGTGGATTATATCCATCTTCACAAGTCATAACTGATTAAGGGGCAGACGGGGAGATGTTCCCGCAGTCCATCTCTGACTGCAGCAAAGGAGTCAAGCACGGGGAGTCGTCACTGCTCAGGTGCAGACAGTCAGGGAGGAAAATGTGAAAATCTCTGCTCAGCACTCACAGCCCAGAGTTTGCCTTTGTGCTAATTAAATGGGAGGATTGCTTCTTTTAATGCACAGCCGAAAATAGGCTGCATTTCTTTCTTAACAGGACACACAGGGGGGGCTCAAACCCCATCCCTGCCTTAAGAGACGGGAACACAACTCCAAATCCTCAGGAAAAAAAAAAAAAAAAAAAAAAAAGTAAAAACATAGATGCAATGCCTGCACAGCACAGCTTTGCACAGATAGTGGAACAAAGCCTCAGGAGCTGAGATAGGCAAGAGAAGCTGCACGGCCCGGCCTTATTGCACACAAGCTGGGTCAGCGACGGCTGCGTGGCGAGGTCTTAGGCGTATGGCCAGCTTTACGTGGCGACGTAAGGAGGGCCTCAGCCTGCCCTCCTAAAGCTGCCCCCCCCCTTTGCATGCATCGATGAATTGAACTGGGTTGAACACAGAGTGACTTGCAGGGTGGGAAAAGTGCATCTCATCGCGGTGGGGTTGGGGGGGGGGGGGGGGGGGGGAACACCCCACAAAAACTGTCTGTATTTCACACACCTTGGGGCGGGAGAGCTGGAAGGACAGCAAACATTGCAGAGGTCCCTGGGGGTTAACGGGGAAGAAAAGGGATCTGAGGCTGCCCCGTTACGGACTCCTGGGGGTACGTTTTGTGGCTTTTCAGCATCATGCATGTTCCTGTGCTCAACTGGGCTGCCTAAGGGGCACGACATCTGCTTCGGGGATCCCATCAAGGCGGAGGCACGATCCAAGAGCCACCAAGGCTTTGGTAGCAGCTAAAATTCAATTGCCACAGCATTACCAGGGAAAACTTCCCCCTGGGAAGGCTCCAGTGCGCTCCCAGGGCCAGGCTGAGGCTGAATGGGAGATGCTGAATGGCTGGAGCTGGGCAAGTCCAGCTCCGAGTCGTGCCGAAGCCACTCCTGTCAACCAGCTTGTAACACAAATTATTCTGCAAGCCCAGAGCTGGTGCAGCTGACAGAATCACTGTCATACGCCTTCAGATATACAAGACAGCAAGCCGGTTGACGGGGTTGTCAGATTTCCTTTGGAAGTGACCACTCAAAATTTCCACAAACTTTCTGCTCTGCACCTTATTTTCTACCCGGAGGCAACCAGACATGTAAACCGGTGCCCCTCTGGCTGAAGTCAACGTGTGAAAAGGATTTATACCCTCAGAAGGGCTGTTTCTATCACCCAAAGAAGATAATTAAATGGTGCGGAATTTCAAGCCAGTCTCAACTGCTTTTTTCTGCTTTTCCTCCCACTCACATCAGTTTAGCACTCAACTAATTATAGGCATTTTTTTTCTGTGACTCTTCTTAAGCTTAGAAATGACCGAGGCCCCAAAGACAAAGGAGCACAGTTCTCTTTTGACACCAAGAGGTCTCAGGGTTTTTGTGTGTCTGGTTTTGTTTCTTTCGCTGCATGCGAAATGTAGCTGCTTTTTCTGGCAAAAACTTTCCAAACAGGATGCTCAGATAATCCGAAAAGGATGCTTCCCCCCGCTTCCCCTCACGAACGAGGAGAAACAGAAAGCAGGCTGTGTACGAGTGAGGAATCCTAATGGCTCCCAAATGTCTTGACACCGAGAGCCCTTCGCACCTGGGGAGAGGACATCGGACGTCTCCGCCGGGCCGGTGGGCACCCGCGTCCCGGGGGGGCTGCACCCGCCGGCGCTTCCTCCCTGAGAGCCTCAGCGCCCGCGGAGCCGGGATGCCCTTCGGTGCAGTTTCATCACATCTGCTACAGATTTAACCAAGCGAAAAACCTGTTTGTACAATAAAATATTGAGCCTACGCTCACTTAGCCTTCACAGGGAATCCATAAATATCCGCAGTAATTTTCTGCCACCCCCTTTTGGGATTTCTTTATGTTTAGTTTCTCCCATTTTCTTCGAGCATCCCGGACTGCTGTGTCCCCTCTCCTTCCCTTTGGGCTTTTTACTTTGCTCAGGTGTTTTGAAGAGCCGTGGAGGGTACCGTGAGGAGCTCCTCATGCAGTCAGCCTGCCCAAACCATAGGTGAGACCATCGCATCAGGTACCTGTGTCCTTCCTGGTAAGCGACGGCACGCCGAAACAGCGGTGAGAGCACGCAAATATAAGCCAAGTAGCAATGAAATAATCAGGCAAAGCAAAGTGACACACCCTTAGGGACAAAATTAGGGACTGTGACAGCCTCACTGAGTACAGACAGAGTGAGGGTGCGCTGATGTCACCTCCAGGGACCTCCCCAACCCCCCGAGGGGCCTTGGGACAGCGGCGCCTTCGGTACCCGCCACCTCCCGCTCCCCACGCACGATGGTGACGATGGTGGAGCCGGCGATGGTTTCCCAGGGCAGTGGTGGCCCAGGCTGGGGGCTGGGATGTGGCGTGACACCCTTAGGTGCAGCAGGACCAGGACCTTTCTGCTCTTCGACAAGTAACACCCGCTACACGTCAGATCCCACCCGACGCGCTCTGGAGCTCCTCGCGCTCCAAACGCTCAGGGACGGGCAAGTGACTCCCGCTGAAGAGATGGAAGTTGCCTGGGTGGAAAAGCAGACAGGAGCACGGCGCTTTTGGGAAAGGCATGTAGCTTTAAATTCAGCCTGTAATGAATGCAAGGAATTTTTTTTTTTTTTTTTTTTTTTAACATATTAAAAAGAAGTAGAAACTCAGCTCTGAAACCCAGATTTCTAGAGGTCTAAATCTGAATTCCCTCTGCTCAAATGCTTCTATAATATTACTTGATTTCTCCAAAGCAATCTGACGGCATGTGAAAGTCATTCTTATTTTACCCTTCTTACCCATATGAGAAAGGAAACGCAGTCCATTTGCTGTAAGCCCCTAAGCATCTGCTGATTTGTCTGTTTTATTTAGTTAAAACGCATTCACTTTTGCTGCATAGGGGACCATTTAGACAAGCTAGCTGGAGAAAATTAGTTCTACTTTACCAACATTAACTACTCTGATTGTACATTAATTAAGATACGGTTTGTGACATATGATATGTCTTCATATAAATACTTTGGGAGCTAGGAAGTTTTGATGATTTAACATCAGTGTGGAAGGGGTAAAAATAGTGTTTGGTGGGAAAAATGTTGCTACACCTTGAGAATGCGGATGCTGGGGGTATTTTGTTTGCGAGTGGATGTTTGATGTTGTTGCGCTGTTTTCAGTTGTGGCCCCTTAATGAAAAATTCGGTCCAGTTATCCTTATTGTGTGAAGGAACCCGCCAGCCTCTGAGAGCTGCAGAACATGACATTATAACCCGCCTTCCTTTTCCAACTCCTTCCCAAACGGACAGAGCTGCTACTGACTTGCCGGTTGTCTCACCTGGGAATAGTCCCTGTGAAAGTGTCTTGGCCAGAGGCGTAAATCAGGGCACGGCTGCTGTTTGGGAGCACGGACCAGCTGGCCGAGGTGACCCAGTGTCTCCCAACAACCCAGAAATGACCCAGCCGGGGAGGGCAGTGAAGGTGCGTGCTCAGAAAAACCTGGTCCTTATCACTTCGGGGCACAGCGATAGTAAATTTATGTATAAATGTTGTCCCATCTTTCCAAACGTGCCCCTCCCTTAGCTGCACAGCCCTCCCTCGCTCTAGCTGCAAGCTGAGTGCCATATTTTCAGGATGCTCAACAATTCCTTGTTCATCAAAATAGCCATAATCTTGGACGTGATTTTTTTCCCCCTCCTTATGGTGTCTGGAAAATATAGCTGCGCTGAGAGCAGTATGGCTTGGAAGTTTCTAACAGTTAGCACTGTTCAGCTCCCAGTCGATCAGCTGCTGGACCCCCTGGGTGGAGATGGGGACGTGAGCTTGGCTCTTAGATGACCCTCCAGCCTCTTCCCCTGGGCAGAAATATCTGCACTGGCCCCTTGCGCTGCTTGAAGGAGCTGTTGGTGAGACAGGGAGAGGCACTGGGGTGAATTCACTCCTGGGGGGGACAACTCATCCGGGTTGAAGAGCAACGTGCTCACTGATTGCTGGAACCCCTACAGCTCTCCTCGCGTGGGCACCCGGGGCAAAAGATGCTCTTTCTGATGAAACGTGGGCGAGCATGGTGCGTGGGAAAGGGAGCTGTGCCGTGCAGCTACGGCGCTGTGCAAAGAACTTTTCAAGTGGTTAAAAGTGTATTAATATTTTTTACAATCCTCCTTATTGTCTGAAATGATGCAAGGGCATCTGTCTGTTCATACGTTGAAACACCGAGGTGTAACCAGGCTAGCTTCTGCCAAAATACTCTTCTTTGAGAAATTAGATGGTATTAACAGCTTGGAGCCTCACATAACATTTGATCCACTGTTTTTCTAATATTAAGGAATTAAAAGACAATTTTCCCACAGCAAATATTTACCCCGACCATCCTTTTCAAAGCTTTTTTTTTTTTTTTTTTGCGATGAGGGAGAACGTTGTGCAATTGGCTGAGAAAACATCAGCAACCATCGGTAATAATTGAGGAGACCTGGCAGCTCTGGTCTCAAGATCAGCTCCTATAGATCTTTTTCCCATCATTTCAGCCCTTTTCTTAACGTCACCTGACTGTGAACAAAGGGCTTCAAGGGTCTGGTGAGCCATGAGTTATTTGCAAGCAATATAAAAGTAGTGATAAACTTTTAAAAACAGGTGTAGAGCATTTACCACATCAAGCAAATAGATATAAAACATGTAGGGATTTTTTTTTTGTTTTGTTTTTCTTTACATGCATGCTTTTTAAAGCAGAAAAAGCCTGCCTAGGTAGCTGGCCTTTAAGCCTTCAATTAATTGAACAAAGATTTAAAAATTGTTCAATTGGTTTCATTAGGAAGTGTATAATAGAATAATAAAGTAAAACAAATGATATAAAGCAGACCCACTAATTAGCTCTACATGATTGATACAGCTTTGGACTAGGCATTTGATCTCAAACAAAATGCAGTTCCTTGTTAAGAGGATTTTTAATTGATGTGCAGAGAGGTATTAGATGATGTTGGAAAATAATTACTCAAAAGCTATTCATGCATTTGGCTGAACATAACAAATGAAGTTTGGGCTCTGGATCTGGCGGAGTGGACACATGCTAATTAATAATGAGAGGAACAAGCATCTTCCAGTAGTTTTTAACCCAGTGTTTACTAGGAGATTGCTTCGCAATTATGCACCATAATGAGGTTGTCATCTAAACAAAATCAACATTACTCAGATGTCATTTGAGATTGCTAAATGTTGCAGCCCATATATATGTTCAGTTCTTTTTACAGATGGCAATATGTTATTAATCACCAAGAACTGTTGCTAGCTATCCAGCTGCCATGGGCGTTCTGGTACGAGGGGACATTGACACTCCCCTCCTCATTTCAGATGTAATGTCGCCGGAGCGGTGGAAATGCTAAAATTTGTTCTAAAATTCCGAAGCTTAGGGGAAGCAAGAAGAATTTACCTTTTCCTCCTCTTCAAAAAGCCGATGTGTGGGAGTCCCAGCTGCCCTTCACCGGGCCAGCCACCTCCGCCCCCCTCGTCGGCATGCACTCCTCAACAGCCCAAGACCCTTTGCAACGGCCCCCGCGGGCACCAGGGAGGGGAAGGGGGCCCACCAACGCTGAATTTAGCCTAGCTGCCCACATACAGGCCCTGCAGATTAGATTTGAAGTCTACCAGCAAGGGCAGCAGGAGCTAGCAAGGCTGAGCGCCGTGCGGTACCCAACCCCGGAGCAGGCTGCGGTCTCCAGAGCTACCGAGCTGGTAGAAAAAGAAAATAATAAACCTCGCAAGAATCAATCGCTTAGGATTCAAGCAGTCTATTTTCATTCTTTTCTTCGTTGTTGTTTTCCCCTGTGCCGCTCTCCGCTCTAATGTCTCACTGCCTTTGCAGACTGAGGATGCAACGATGCGGGCTGAGGATGAGTTTCTTCTCCCGCAGAGTGGCAAGAGGCCGGCAGTCGATGGGTCCTGTGTTGAGTGGTTCTTGCCACCCATCGGTGTGAGCAGGTGGGTCTTTTATCACATGCTGGTGTTGATAAGTGTCTGATTCAGGTTCCTGCATGTGATCAGGCTGTTTCGACTGCCACCCAGTTCTCTGACTGCTGTGGGACTTGATGGCCGAGGGGTGACATGAGGTTCAGGGCTTGGCGTTTAAGTGTTGCCTTGTCCTGTGACTTTCTTTCACCTTCTGGCTGTTTAGGCAAAGGGATTTGATTGAAATGATGATGTCTTCCTTTACCTTTCCGCTGTGCCGAGCACAGTGAGCTGTTGATCTTGACTGAGGCTTTTGCAGGATACCGGACTGCCTACGACATCCTCTTATTCTATGGAATATTCGGCAGTAAAGACAGGATAACCAAGTGGGCGGGATCTGCTTATCTTTTCACGTCCTTCATTCATCAGTCATGTAAACTCTTTGCCCTCTTTTCCCTTTGGAAAGACAACGGTATTGGTGTCTGCGCCTGTGAAGCGCCCCAAGGTCTCTGGAAGAACAGCTTGAGGTGAGATGTCCTTGCTCAGGAGGTGACACGCCAGCTCAGCTGGCTGGGCTGGCCTGGACTGCTGTTGAGATGCTGGAAACAGCTTTAAAAATTCACAACATTTTGGAAAGTTCAATGCGCCTCTAAATGTTCTGGTGCCTCTTCTTTATCTCTTCCTTGGAAAAAAAGCTAGATTTTAGGAGTTAGGGATTTTAAAAATTTATTTATAGAAAAAATACATTACATATTTTCAGATAGAGTGATTTTTGTTAAAGTCAGTAGCCTCTTTCCAAACAGTTTTTTCTGTTGATCTTTTCTTCAGCAGCTTTATCAAGTACATTTTCAAGTTGTGTTTTTATCTTGTGCTTCCAAAAAGAACCATTTGCTTATTTTTTAGGACCATTTTTATGCCTTTATTCTTTGGATACCAATTCTTTTCGGAATCAGGCTTTCTACTTACACAAAAGGTAGTATACAGGAACTGGCACAATGGGATAGTGATATTTATTATCAGGTAGACCTCAGCCCCGTAGAGTTAGGAAATGAGAAGGGGATTTGTGTCTATTGTTCAGTGGGTAACACTGAGGGGATTCCCTGAATTCATCAGCTTGTGGCAGTTCTCTTTGTTGATGAAAATGACTGCAGAGTGACATAATAGGTCTCCACTCTTTTGCATTTCTACATAGATTTCAGGGACATTATCTTGCCAACAACGATGTATTAATTCTCAAGAGTTCTCGATCCCTTCAGAGAACTCCCCCAAGATGCTGGGGTGATGCCTACCCATAATAAGGCACAATGAATAGACATTTGGAGGTTTGGTTGTGTAGCTACCGCCTTCAGTTTTTAGAATCCACCTGGTTTGTGCCTTCTTTGTCTGCCTAACATTTGTCCTGCATCTCAAAAACACATTCCATCCTCCCGAAGATGAAACGGGACACTTGGAAGAACCGAAGAATTAGTTAGTAGTACTGACATGAACATAGCAGTATCTGATATGAACACCCATCAGTAGGAGGGCGTGGAAATATTTTCTTTTTCAGTTCTTCATTAGGAATGTCAACAACATTAAAAAAAGACAAAAAGATTACTGTTCTAACTGAGACTTACGCCTTCATTTTTTTATCACTGTTTATGTGACTTGGTAGAGTATTGCCATATCCAGTGGGAAAAACTCCTCAAAGGTCTCCTAAGATAATGCTAGCACTGTGTTAAGTGCACTGGACCTGATCTGGTGGGGACAAGGAGAGGGCTCATGAGCAGTAGATGTTGTGCCAAAGGTGTTGTCTAGTTTACGGGGACGGTAAATCAGTTGTAGCTTTGCTATGGATTTACACCGAGACCTGGTTTTCAGTGCAAAGTGCAGGTGCTAAACAGTGGCCTGTTCCTGCAAGGAGTTGGTGTTTCTTTTCCCACTGTGATGCGCAGGGATGATCACGAGGACAATGCCCTGTGAATGACTTCTCTTCCACGGTTGCAGCATTACGTGCTTTATCCCTTCAAAACCCGAGGGCTGAATCCTCTGGGTCCTGCTGGTTATAAAGCAAAAGACGTCTTAAAACTGTGTTACTACTCTTTACCCTTATAGACAAAAGTAATTTTATCTTTTACATAGCTTTAGATCCTCATATTGATTGAGGAATGAACAAAACCAGACTTATTACCCCAAATCACTTGGGGTTTGGATGCTCCGTTTCTAGTGGTCCAGTATGAAACATCTTGAGCAGGCTGGACTTCCAGTCTTGGTAAATGGTCTTTAAAAATCTTTTATTCTGGTACCTGAGTTTGGACACACAGGTGCCGGGTCACCCCAGCTCCTGGGTCAGCTTTGGAAAAGGTGCACATGGGGCATCATTCAGCTGCAAACTCAAAGAGGGTTTTTTCCTGGGGGCCAAGCTTTATTTTCAGAGTACATTCAATATGCAACTGTCAGGCAGCACGCTAAACAGAATTTCTTCCTTGCTATTCCTTAATTGCTTCCCAATTCCTACACTTGCTCCCCCACCCCGACCACCAAACACATGCATGCACGCGGCTACACGCGTGTGCCTAAATAAACCAGCCCTGTCAGAAAAATCAAACAACCCTCATCCAACGGCGCGACGGGCTGGCGCTGGGAAACATAAGCTGCGCTGTAAACCGGGAGCCTGTCGTTCACAGGACTGATTATTTAAGACAACTGTTGTTCCTGCGTGCAATCCTGTATGCGCTGTGCAAATTACATTACTAATTTACTAGCCGGCCAAATGTCACTCTTTTGTAATGCGCCGCGCGCCCGGTAGCTCCAGACAAGCCGCTCGGCAGCATCCCTCTTTGGGAGAGAACTTCTCGGTTGATTTGGAGAGCGACGCCAGAAGTCTCACTTTTCTACTTCAAATAAATGACTCTGACACTTCGCAGCCATGGCTTTATATTTTTACTTAAATGTGTGTTTTGTGGGTGAGAGTGCGGCGTGGTTTGAACAGTTGTCAGAAGTTTTATTTTTGGAAAAAGACAGATAGTATTTTGTGAGATAATTAAGAGATTGTGAAGTCTCCTCGAGAAATGAAAAAGGCCCAAACCATCTTCTTCTGCTCATATATGCATTTTACACTCGATTCCTCATTTGCCACCTCCTCCTCCACTAGTTTATAAATCTGTTAATTAATGGTGTTTATTCTCCTCTCAGCCTTGCCTGAGAAATGGTTTTATGATTATATTATTAGGAAGTGATGATAACATATGTGGGAAAAGGTATTTTTTTGTCTGTGGGCTTACTGATCGCTATGGAAACAAGCAAATATTTGCAGACCTCAACTACTGATTAATACCTACTGGTTATTTTGGCTTTCTAAAGTTACTGTCTGGATGTGAAGAATTTCTTGCGAGCGGTTCTCTGTGACAGTGTATTTACATGTGTAATAGCCTCATCAGAAATGACGCCGGTAATTTAAGGCCCCATCACGTCGTAGCAGTTTCTGAAACAGCCATTTCATCAGCCCGCGATCGAAACACAAGCACTAGGCATTATTTTTAAACCCTTTCGCTCACAGTTCTGCGAGAAGAGTTTTATTGCAAAAATATTTCTCCCTGAAGGGAGGGATGCAGATACATGCCCTGACTAATAGCGTGTTATTAAAGTAGTATTGACAGGGCTGTTGCTGCCAGGAGAACTGCTGGGACGGAGGGACTCAAGCAGGGCGCGACGGGAGGACTCTGCCAGCAACGCGAGCCGTGGTCCTTGCCCCCGTCCCTACAACACGTAGTAAAACGAGCAGCCGGATCTAGACCTGGGCTTGGACATGGCGATATTTAATTATAATTAACGTCGAGGATACACCTGAGCACACAGACCACTTTGACATCAAGTGTTGAAGGGGGACGATAGCAGAGAGGAGGGACGGGTTTGTCTCGGTGTGTGAAACTCTTTACCCAAGCGTTGCCAAACTTCCCAGAAGAAGAAACATTCTCCTGCACGAGCTGTTGGGCTCCTCTGTTGGAAGAAAATCTTCTATGACCTGGCTTTGCAGGTCATAAAATCCATCACAGAATTCTCTTGGATAGCTAGGAAGTATAAAAAGTAAAACTTTGGTCAGTAAGTTCTTTACTCTCCACACATTTTGGTCTGTCTAGAGAATCCTAAATTCTCACCTCTGCAGTCGTCCAAAAGAAAAAGAAAATAAATAAATAGATTTGATTTTGTTTTAGAATGATTTTGATTCCCAGGGTGCTTCCGAAAATGGGATTTGAGCTCTTTAATCACATAGGTATTAAAAATACTGTGGTAGATGGTCAAAATGTAGTACCAAGTGTCCCTCTTACTGAACTATTAACTTGGCCAGTACAGAATTACTAATCTACTTTATATTTTTCCTTGTCATGGCTCCACACTGACTCATACTTTCACGCAATCCTTTTTTGTTTATGATTGTTCAAAAGAGCCAAGTGGGCAACACCAGAAACCTGCGGCTTTTACGTGAAGGAGGGATGTAGCACAGCAGCGACCACCAGCACACGCAAGGCAGCCACCTCACCAGCAATCCAACCCAACTCCTTGGAGATGTCCATCAGCTCGAGGGGACCACAGGGTACCTTCTATCCCTATACCAAAATATCCACATGTGCTGAGCCACCAGACACAGACCACAGTCCTCCCAGACCCAAAGAGGTGAGGATCTCCTGGCATGGATCAAGGTTGTCACCGGCTGGGTGGGAGAGCAGAAGCTCCTTGCACTCTCTGATAGCAACAGGCTGGCGTGGAACCACTTTCACCAATGCCCACTGATGCCCACCGATGTCCTCTGCGGGCTTGTGTTGGCTCACATCCCCCCGCCAGCTGGAAATTGGGATTAATCAGCAGCTTCTGTGCACAACCAACCTCCTTAGAACTTTGATATGAAAGCTGCCTTCAGATTTCTTGCAGCCTGGCCAGGGCTCAAGAACCAGAGGTTGGCCACCCATGAACTATTTCTTCAAGGCAGTTGGGACCGGGAAATACACGAAGATATACAAGAGCAGTGAGGCAGAAGGAAACATTAAAGGTAGTAAGTGAAGCCACGGTGATCTGCAGGGCCTTGGGGCATCTCTCTGAACATCTGCAGTCACCTCGGGCAAAATCCTGTCCCTCCTGAAGTAAATGGAAAATTTGCTGCTGACCTCGAAACGGCCAGAGTTTCGTCCAGGCGGTGCTGGGCTGTGTAGCGCGGTGTCGTAGGATGCGCTCGCTGCCACAAGATGGGGCTTTGTCCCACCACGGGCACCTTCCTGGGGCATCTCCACCCTGGGGTGTGAGCACTAACAAAAAGTGGGGCTGAAAAGCCAGAGAGAAGGGCCAGAGGTCTGCAGTTTTCCCCTGCTCTTTTGTCTGACAGTGACATTTCTCTCCAGGGAAAACTTTATTTTTAATCCAGCTGGGTTTCACAAGTGAACGCTTTAATGGTTGTGCCCAAGGTCCTTAGTCAGTCTTAATCTATGTTACAAAATCAGCAAATGTGGCAGTTTACCAGAGGGCTGTTTGAGGGCGACTCACAGCTGAAATTACAGAGAGGCAGTACATCGGGGGGCTGAACTGGGACGGGCCACGGGTGCTGGTACCCCACAAAATGCTGTCAGCCTGCTACTGGGGTACAGCAGCTCAGGTATCATTCCACAAGGTCGAATGTATAGGGCACGTGCATGCCAGGGCACGGTTTTGATTTCTTTGAAATCCTGGCTCCTTTCTCTTTGCAGAGTTGGTGAACAGTTTACATAGTCATTGAGGTGGTGGCCTGACAGCAAGTCCCTGAGAAGGTCTAGGGTTTATCTCACTTGGTGAATATTTTCATTTTGCTGTGAATGCAGCGATGCTTGGCCTCATCATCTCTTTTTGTGGATTTTGAATTATTTCCTATGTAATAAATTTGGTCTTCACAGTAGCCCTGTGAAGAAGTAGATACCCACCCCTCAGCACAGAGGAGAAAACCACAACAAAAGAAGGATAAAGCCTAAACCGTCTCGTTACTACACAGGATGTCGGATATTTCAGAAACCTGTTTGTTTAGAAGTCATGCTTGTAACTATGAAATGAGTAACTTTGATCATATAGATATTTATTATGTAAATAATACTGTAATAATATTTCTGATGGTTTATCCCTTCATGCTGACAAATCACCCCTACATGACTTGACTGAAGATGCTCATGAAGTCCATCTGCCAGGGAAGAGCGCAGCCTGGGTCTCCTGAGTCCTGGTCTTGTGGATTGACTGCACGACTATCTCTTTCCAGTCAATAGCCTCATCAATCATCATTTGAGTCAACTCAGTGGTTGGCTTTCTAAGGCCATCCGTGATGATTTATTCCCATCCTTCTCCGTTCGAAAGCTTGCAGCCTATGACTTGGCGGACGTTTGGAGAGATGTGCTCTTTGCCCGTCGGTGCTTTCCCTAAAAAAGCTCATGCTCTGTCTCCTGAGGGACACGTCCGAGCAGAGGATGCTGCTGAAGGCAAGGGACAGCCCGAGGGGTGGGACAGGCAGTTCCCAGCCCTGGCCAGCCCTGATGGTGACCACCCATCCTTCTCCCTGACCCTGCCGAAGGGTGGGCTGGCTCTCCCGCGGCCGCAGCCCGGCTGCTCCGATTTCTGGCTGATAAGGCAGGAATGCAGAGGCTGATCTCAGCCTGGGTCGGGGCTCGGCTATTCCCCGGGGGCTGTCCCCACTGAGGGGGGTCTCCGCTCCCAGCCCCAGCGACATGCAAGCCCCCCCAGCAGGCACGGGTAGAGAAGGGCGTGCCACAAGCTCCTCAAATGGATTTGGGGAATCTCGATGCCAGTTCTCTATTTCTATCCTCAGCCCCATCGCTTTGTCCCTTTCCCTCTGCCTTATCTGCTGTCAGTCTGGCATTCTGCTTGTCAAATACGTGCTTCTCATGTATCATCTTCTGCTGCACCAACTCTCAGAATTCATCTTTATCCTCCAGTTTTCTGTCTCCTTTCCTGTCCTTTCTACTCAGGATTAGCTTTTTATGTGGTAATCTTATTTATTTCTACACTTGGGTTTTCTTTTATTTATTAGTCCCCTGTTAAAAATCACTCGTGTTAATTTTCCCCACACTAGTGCTTTTAAAATATGACATCCCTGTGCATGCCCTTGTAAAAAAAGTAATGCAAAGCTGAAGTCAAAGAATCAACGGTAGGATTTTCTCATCATTGATCTCATTTGGCTCCTTCTGAAATCAATGAGACTGGCTTAGTCTAATGCTGATCAATTCTTGGGAAAAAAAGTGCCTCTGACTGTTGCAGTAATACCACATGGTGTACTTAGTGTGTTATTAACAGTCCCAGCTCCTGAAGACAACTGATGATACAAGCATAAGGGATTTTAATAATAGCGGAGTCGAGCTTCAACATACGACCTCAGGAGACCTTGGAGAAAGAAGGAAAATTCAAGTAACATCATCTAGTCCTGCTTGGAATCCTGGAAGTGTATGGGTTAGATACTCACATTTTTGGCAACACCAAAATCCCAGCCACAATGCTTGGCTGTACTGGGTGTGCAAATTCCCACCTACTCTTTGGGGTGCAGGATCCACTGGAAAGAATCAGCCAGGGATTTTTTCCCCCCCGGTAAAAACTGGTCTTCTTCGCTTGTACCTCCTCCAGCAGACCTACAGCATCCCAAAGAAGAGACAAACTCTTTATGTAGGAGGTATCTAACTTCTAGCTTTCTTTTTTCCCAGACTTCTCACGGAAAATAATGTGTTTGTAGCAAGGAGGAGCCTGGAGGTTTATCCCAGAGATGTTCAGTAGCAGCCGGCATCCCGGAAAACCCACCTATTCCCAAATGCCACCCCGGGCTCTCAGCAAGGGCAGAACCAGCCCTGGGGAGGACGGAAGCCTTTCCCTGGATTAATCCACCATTAACTCTTCACGATTACAATTTGAAGGGCCAAACGCAGCCCCGAAGGAGGATCAGCCATACCTTCTGCTTCCCCGCTTGCCTCTGCCGCCTCAATCTGTGTACGTGCATCACGATATTGATAATAGCGTCGGCTTGGTGTTCTACTTAGCAATGGTCGGGTTCCCTTAATGAAGCAGTCTCCAGCTTCTTCATTTCCTCTTCTTAGTAGCCAGATTATTGACTTGTAATTTGTCACAATGATATAGCTTGGTTACTAAATGGGAAATGTTTAAATCAAGCAGCAATTAATGCATTGTAAAGCACTTCAGGTAATTGTGTAATAAGCGGCACATTACCTAGAGTAGTAACACATTTTACAGCTAAACCAGCAGGAAAAATAATGTTTTTTTGCCAGGTTATTTTAGGGTGTGAAACATGCTGTTGTGGAAAGGCAGTGTGAATCCATATTATGCAGAAATCAATGGATACCCATCTTTTCAGACCCCAGTAGGAGCTGTGTGACAAGGGCACAGCATTTTTCCTAATCAAGCAGGTTATGTGAAAGCTAAGAGTCAAGCTGAGCTTGCTATATCCAGCTGTACTTTGTTTGCTACTTAATGGAGCAGGTCATAGTTATAACACCCCAAAGAAATCAGCTCGTCTCAGCCTGAGGAGCACGGAGAAAGTGTTGGAACTCCAGCAGCTCTGCATTAAATCACTCCTATAGGTCATCTGCAGCGAGAGGACTCGGGGAAATAATAAACCAGCGTCGTTCTGCTGGTGCTTAAGGCTCGTCCCCAGGGGAGGCAGTTTCTGGGTTGAGGTTGGGAAAAGCAATATGGCTAAAGAAACAGTTATTTATATATTCTCCAGTCCCTGGCAAACCATCAGACACCGGGCTTGCAGCTCCCCCTCCTCCGGACAGAAGGAAGATGAGTTTGTAAAGCAGGTTGGCGTGGATAAAGGATGATGTCTGGCTTCTGCTGCCGGGGGACCCGGGGGCCCCCAGAGCTGGGGGGGGGTGCTCGGCGGGGCTGCGCCCGGCGGAGGAGATGGGTTTACCCCATCGCCAGGCTGTCCCCATCCCAAATTGCCAGGAGCTGGGGGTCACAGGGAGTAAAGTGCCTGCAACGAGGTCCCCAGAGCTTCACCCCCCCACCCCCCCCCGCCCCGGGGGCAGTTGCTCCACACGACCCCCCCGTGTTCTTGTTGGCTTCCAAGCCCTCCTTAGGATGGAAGATGGACCCAGTTCCACATGACAGCAGAGATGGTGCGGGGAGTGATAGTCCTTAACTCCTTCCCAGCAGTGAGTGTCATTGTGGGTAGGTAAAGCACAAGTTGATCCTTTGGCTTTCAAGAAAAATATTTCCCTTTTTTTTTTTTTTTTTTTTAAAAAAAAAAAAAAAGGATTTCAAAGAAATACTCCCACAGTGTATCATATTTGGCTTTCCTGAAGAATTATTCCAGTTCTGGGACTTTAAGAGGAAAGAATAACACGTACATCACATTCGCTCCTTTTCATGGTGCTCCCGGGGAGCCGCTGACCAAAGAAAGTGCTAACCATCATGTTTTCACCTTTAACTTTGAAACATGCTGATCACATTTTCTCCTTCAGCCTTTTTCTCTCAGCTGCTTGTGTATATAGTTTATTCAATTCATGGCAGTGTACAATAAAAATCAATAAAAAGCATTTATTATAAAGTACCAGAGATTAAAATAACTGACTTGGCTATGCTATTAAAACATGGGTCGCTCAAAGCAAGGATGCACACTTCACACAAAATATGATTTATGCTCTGCAGAGGGGAAAAAAATCTAGTAAGCAGAAAAGGAAGTTTTATTGTCTTGCCAATGAATCACTGTCCTGCTTTAAAAAAAGTTAACAGACGTGAAAATATTATTTAATACAACTAATTTAGCAATTTATTATAAATACAACTATTGTAAATAACGACCGTTTTTCCCTGCTAGCAATAGTACCTTCAAAACTTCAAGCAGGTCAGCAAAGCAGCTGCCGCAGTTCCCCAAATTTACATAAAACTAATTTCGTGTCGCTCGTCGGTTTTACATTTTCGCACGTTCCCAAGTGCACCAAAAGCTGCTGTTGGCGAGCTGGAGCGACACCGGGGCTACGAGCCCGGCGCGGAATTTCACGCCCTCATCCCTCCTCGGTCGCGTGCGTCCCCGGGAAAAAAAAAAAGTCTGGTCTTCAAAGCCGTCCCCACTGCCCGTGGAAGCCGGTGGGAGCTGGGGGGGGGTCCCGGGAGGAGCTCGGGGGACCCTCCCCGCCCCGTGAGCGGTCGCCCCGCTGTCCCACCTCGAGCAGATCGGCACTTGGACGGTGCGGCGGGGGAGAAGGCGGGGGTCCCGGCGAGGCATCCCGGCTGCGTTGTGAGCTGCTCGCCGGAGAATTGCACAGCCGGGTTTGAAGTTTGCTCAGCTTAGCAAAAAGAAGAGGAGGAAAAGCCGCTGTAGTTTGTTGCAACAGGCAAACTGAAATTCATTTAATTTGTTACTTGCCGTTTTGTCCTATAAACTCAAATACTTATTAACACTGTAAATATGCCTTTTTACTGGCTCGCTGACAGCTCACATGCTTTCTGTGCTGTCTCCTTAAACATTTATGAGCATTCATGAATATGCAAATTCACAATCTAATGTCTGCAAAATGGTTGCAAGTACAAATGCTGTGTTAATATTTCATACAATGATGGGAGCAAATCAACAATCATAAATTTTGAACAAATATGTTGCTTCATTAATAACTAATGAGGCAGTGCATGGAGCTCTAGATTTGGCATTTAATAGTAAAAGTGGTGTTTTAAAAGAGCTTATCAGGCACCGGTCTCATTTGGAAGAGGGTTAGCAGCCTCTGTGGCTTACGGGAAGGTTCCAGGATGAGAAATGTTGGAGGCTCACACGCAGGAACAGAAACAGAGTTACGGGCGCACCTCCAAGAGCGACTCCTCTTTCCCACGTATTTGCTGCTTTTTGGAAGGCCAAGAGAATTGTCAAACCGGACAGCGCTCACCTCGAGGCCGTGGTGGTCTGTCTGTCTTCACGAAACATGGTTCACACCCCAGGCTTTGTTTAAAGACTCCCACCTCCGCAAACCTTCGGTGGAAGACCTCTTTTTCGCAGCCTAAGCTTGTGGCCCGCCTTGGTAGCCTTTCCTTGAGGAACTCCCGCACGTTGCCTTGGCCAACCTGGCCCACGTGTGGGTCCACAGGGGATCGTGCAGCACCAGGAGTGCTCTCCACCCGCGGCGGTGGCAGCTCTCGGGTGCAAAACACGACTTGCCGGTCTTGATGACTCTTGGAGAGTCACCGCGTGCGGCGGATGTGGCTCACGCCCACGTGCGAAGGGCACAACGGGCCAAGCTTGTCCTGCCACACGTCTTCCTTGATCTTCACCTTCTGGCGACCCAAAAGAGAAAGTAAGGGAAAAAAGAACTAGCATTTAAGATGCCACATATGAATGGTTATATTAAGAATATTGTTTGCCTGAAGGTGTCGGTCCCATCCCGGGCAACATGTCTTTGCTTGTGCTGATTGGAGCCCCTCCCCGAGCTGTGCACCCTCTCAGCAAAGGAGACCTGCAGCTTGGGAACGCCGCAGGGGTCTGCAAGCTGTGAGGTAGAAATACCTGCGGTATTTTCCCTGGAGACGGCAGGATACTTGATGTAACACCAGGTTGCCAAAACACCAAAATGACCACAGCGATGCTGTGGTTTTCTTGGCTGAGACTTGGCCACTGGAAGAACCTTCGCCAAGCCGGTTTGCCGTCGCCCACGTCTTCGAAACGCCCAGCTCTGCTGTCACAATGTCACTGAGCATCAGAGAGCCCGATAGCACTGCAGCACATGTAACGTTAATTTAACTGGATGACGCTCTATGGTGGAAGGGTGGCAATCTCTAAGAATGCCTCCCAAGTCACCCTGACCTTGAGTGTCTTCTTCCAGCATCAACTGCTTTATACAGAGTTGCTTTGGCTGTGCTTTAATTAAATCTATCTTTAGTGTTTCCCCACATGCGTTACTCCTCCAGTGAGGTTAGCAAAATGGCATTTTTGAGTTCTCCTGGTAGCATTGTTTTCTGTCCGCGTTGGTGGAAGGTGCCTCTTCCACAGGGAACAACATCTACCGCAACTTCTTAATTTGACTCAACGTGTGCAGGCAAGCAACGCCGACTTCCTCAGAGCAGCACTGCGGGTGGGAGAATAGATCTGTGATTCATCTGTTGGGATTTTTTATTTTTTTATTTATTTATTTTGTTCTCTCCTCTTTCCTCCCACTGTTGCTGCTGGGAAGTTGGGGGAGCTGGGGCGGCTGGGCGAGCGCCGGAGATCGGCTGCATTCCCGGCGAGCGGCACGGGCCCTGCCTGCAGATGCGAAGCCGCCTCCCGCCACAGCCACCTCGTCTCTTTTCGTGCCCGTGTCCTTTCTCCAAAAGATTGTGTAAACCGTTTGACAAGCAAAGCGAGACGGGGCAGTAAATGTCAAGGGAAATGGATGGGGGTCAGGAAGATCACTTTTTTTGGAACCTGTTGATTTGTTTTAGCTTGGCCAAAGCACAAACAGCTCCGCCGTTTATCTTGGGGAGGGGAGAGCCACGGAGCCGAGCAGCAAGAACTTGTTAAAAGTCTCCAGATCCTGTCAAAATGCCTCCGTTTTATGGCTTGCAGTTGAAGGCTGAAGTTTTTGATGAGGTGCATGAACAGTGACCTCATAAATTGCTCTATAAAGTGTAAACATGATTTCTAAAAATTCTTTTTGAAACCCAGCTTTAATAATAAGCCAAACTTGTTGGAACTGCCTTAAATATTTATGTGCGTGGCATGCTCTCTGCACAGCTTGTAATTATAGAATATTATTTCTCTTTTTGTACATTTTTAGGCTGTGCTGCCACTAGCTTTTGACACTTTAATTTAAGCATACTTAAAAAAAAAAAAAAAAGGATAATTTCTTTTTTCCACCTTAGTATAAAGATAAACCAGTGAAATCATTCCTGCATTTGCTGGTACAATTTCAGTTTTTAGCTATGTTGATAATTTACTTTTGATGCTAATTAATTACAAGTAATCATAAAAACAAATTAAAAGCACTATACTTGCAGCAGGTTTTTTTATGCTTATGAAATAATGCATCTTTATGCATCTGTTTACTTGCTATGTAAAAAAATGTAATCTATATTCATAGGAAAACAACTTTAGCACTCAGCACTGGTGCTGTAAACCATTATCACTCACATGTTTTTTGCTCTTTCCTTTTTCCAGAAAGAGGGCAGTCCAGTGTAAAACGCCAAAGTCTATCAGTTTTGAAAGGTGTGCGCAAGGTAAAAACCCGGGATTTAGTGATCAACCGGATTTATAGGCAGGCTTGGGAACATGGACTGCAAAGGAACTGCCATTTATTTATGGATGAACATCCACTGAAAATGACTTACAATCAGTTAGTAGTTTAAAAGTAACTCATGCTTAAAATAAAATACTACACATCAATGCTCAAGGCTGGGCTTGGCAGGTCCTGGGGTCCAGGGCTCTGCTCGCAGCAGGAGGTGGAGCACCTTCCCACCTGGGTTTCTTCTGCGCCACCAGCTCTTTTTCAGCCACGGAGAGGGAAAACTGGCATTTTTGCTCGCGATTTTCCACGCGGTTTTGCCACTTGTCGTCGGAGGCGCTCCGGGCTCCTCGCGCGGGGGGAAAGTGGGCGCAGAGGTGAGCGAGAGCACGGATCCGCCCCGCTTTGGGACCTGCAGCCTGCAGGACACATCCCCCAGAGCAATGCGTGGGGGCTTCGCAATCAATCGCGCATCGAGTTGGTGCTGCTCGCTGGAAACATGACCCAGGACCATGTCATGGTGCTGCTTCAGCCGTCAAAACATGCCGTTTGCCACGAAAACATTCCTGTCTTTAAGGTTTTACGAGGAAATGGCCTCATTTTTTTTCATCTGGGCTTCTGTCTTGAATATCTACAGAGATGGCTTCGAGGTGGAGCTCTTTGGATGTGGCAGAAAGACGGAGCCGTGGATGTCATCTGCGTCCTGATGGCACTCGGCTCAGCGATGGCTCCTAACCCTCTCAGGCGTTTTTCCACATGTGTTAAATAGTTTATGGAAGAAGATAAAGACTCACAGATAACCCGCAGGTTTTGGGTCGATGCAGCTGGTCATTATGACCCTCTGGGATCTCGCAGGGAGGAAGGATAGGAGCCAGTTCAGAAAGCTTCCTCCCGCCCTCGCCAAGTCTCAGAGCTGAGTCACCAGCAACTCATTATCAAAACTTTGTGTATTGACCTAATTTCTGGAAGAAGGCCTTGAATTCCTTGGCAACTTCCAACATTAAGAAACAGAAGTTTTTATGGGATTAGATGTGCAAATGAATAAAACAATGCCATAGAGTTATCTCTGTAGTATGGAACTCAGTATTAAATGAAATATTTTCATTATGCTTCCCCTTTTTTTTTTTTTTTTTTTTTTTTTTTTTTTTTTTTTTTTTTTTAGTTTTCAATTTGGTGCAAAGCTTTGGTGTTCAGAGTTTTGTAAAGAAAAGCATGGAAAGATCTGGAGGGGGTGTCCTACACTACAGCATTTGGAAAATCTGTTTTCTTCACCAAACCCAACCAAACTAGAGCACTTTCACAGCAGAAAAAAGGCTCTTGTTCCACAGCAGAACTGGTGACAGGCACCACACCTGGGGGTCTGGTCTCCTGGTGGCTACGGAGCTTGGAGGTAGCCATCTCAGGCTACCTTGTGCCATTGTTGGGGCTCTGCATGGACAGAAGGTCTTCCATCATCTTGACTGGTGGCCAAGGTTCCAAGCTGCTGGAGCTGGTGGGCTTCATCCTCGGGTATTTAGAGCTGTCCACAAAAGCTACGGGGCTGTTGGCCGTTGCCTTCTGGGATTGGGAGGAGCAGCAAAGCCAGGCTGTGTTGGAGGCAGTCTTGGTCCAGGTCTGCAGAGCTCAGGCCATGGGCACATGGCAAGTACTTGGAAAGGATGGGCTTAAAATGCATCGAGAGAGCTTTGTTGGCCATCGGGATTATGATGGCCATGGCGAGCACGAGGCAAGAAACAGATTTTCTGGGAGGCGGCGGCATCCCCGGCAGCCTTTGGGAAGAGCCAGCGTCTACCAGGAGTTGCAGGAGCGCTGGTCTTGGGTCTTGGAGGCTCCTCTTGGGAATAGCTGGAGGCTCATTTCTGTTGACAAACATTTTTGGTTTGGGTGTTTCCTCTGGCATTGATTTCACAAAGGGGCTGAATGCTTGGACCTCGCTCATTTTGGTGGTGCGTGGTGTTTTTCAGCAGGCTGGGTAATCAGGCTACCAGCAGTGATGAGGGTGGAAACGTCTCCCATGACGGAAACCAAAAGAAACATTTCGAAAAAAATTCTGGTAGTACTTCAAATTAGATCTTCCAAATAAAATACCTTAACTTCACATATGTTGGAGGTGTTTAGGATTTTTATTACACATTAAACAAATATAGTCGGCAGTATATATAACACAGTCAGTGCCCATATTTGCTACATGGTTGTTGGACCTCTATAGACAGTCCGTACTTTTAATAATCACCTGCCCTATAATAAATATCCAACGGCTGTCTTGACAGATCTAGAGAGATGTATTTACATGCATGTTTATTGTATGTTAATTATTAGCACCAAGAATGCCAGAGAGGTTTCAGTGCGCAATAGATATAGAATCTAACTAAATACCATAGGTGTTAAAGCTCAAGCAACACGTTTTTGTTAATCGAATGATACTGAATTAACATACTGTACAATAATTGCCTTGTTAAATTTAAATTAAAACCTTATTTGAGACACATAATCTGGAGTGTGACTCACTGTTCTAACCACATTTAGATTGTTGTCAGTACAATTAGGATTTTGAATTTACAAGTTGGCTGTTTTTTTTTGTTGTTGGGTTGTTGCTTTTTTTTGTTTTTTTGTTTTTTAATTTAATCAATCACTATAGCAACTGCAAAATTAAACACGAGATGTTCCCCCTTCCAAGTCCAGTTTGTCGTACTTACTCCTCTTGCTGGTGGAAAAGCAAACTTAAGAACTTTCTGAAACCCGACCATTTCGGAAGCTTCTCCGAGCCTGCCCTCCTGAAATCCAGCTCTGGATGCACGGACCTGTGGAACCCATTGGCTTTCCCTCCAGAAAAACCTTTTTCTGTGGGGCAGTGAAGCTCAACCTCTTCGGTTGAGGTTGGATTTAATTTCACGGGGCCAGGGCGAGGGTGAGGTTTCCGCAGAAGGGAAGGGATCGAAGGGCTCGAGTCCGCCGGCGCTCAGCGAGGGGCCGCTGCGAGCTCTGCCAGCTCTCCAGCCCTTTTCAAACTTAAGGCGCGGGTAAGGTGCCACGTCCCAAAGTGCATGGGTGCAAGGGGTGCTGCTGGCAACAGCTCTGGAGGGGAGAAGATGCCTCACGAGCTGTTTATTAATTCTGCCGACGAAGAGAGGGGAAAGGGTTAAAATTGACGAAGGAAATGATTTTCCGGAAACCTTTTTCTTAAACAATCAAAGTCAGAAAAATAACAAACCTTCTGCTTTGTGCTGTAATTCCCAGCTAGGGAAATCAGCTCCCTGCCTTTGCGGGGAGAGTCCAGGAGAGGTACGACCGCGTGTGCAGGCACCCCCCAACCCTTGAAAATCCAGCTTTAGATAACACATTCGTAAATATCTATAATTGTTTCTCCTGTTTTCAGAAATTCAGCTTCCCTCCTTGGGTTTGTCATAACGTAGCTGTGCTCTCCATTTGGGCTGGCTATAAAATCCACTGCGTGTTGGTGCGTGTGACCTTTTTTCCTTGACTTTTCGCCTGGCTGGCTGTCCAGGCCTGGCTTACAGTTTATATAGGAAAAGCTGTGAGAAAGTCACTCAAAGAGAGGAAAATTCCCCTCCTTGCTGGCGCTCAAGGGCTGGGAAGACTCCCACACCAGCACTTGCTCTTTGCTCCATTGTGTTATATATTTACTCAGTTTGTCCAAGAATGGAACATGCCAAGGGGGGGGGGGGGGGGGGGGGGGGGGAAAGTGAGTGAATTTTTCATCCAGAATAAAAAGTATTTGGGCTGGCTTTGAACCTTAACCAAATATTCAAGCTAGTTTATGCACCGCGCAGCTCCGTTTGCTCGCGCGAGCAACGTGAAATCTTACAGAAGTTCATTATTTTACCCAAGTGCGGTCGGCGAAAGTGTTTTTGAGGCTGCAGAGCAAACACATTTGGTACATAACTGCTTTAGTAGCGATTAACGCCGGCCCTGCTTCCTGACACTCTACACCAGCCCTGCCGAAGCCGGGGCAATTACCCGCAGCCTTGCCCACGCCAGAGCAGACCCCGGCGCCCGCCCCGCCAGCACCTGGCACCGTTAATAATCCCATTCATTGAACTCTTTATTTGTACCCTTACAGGTTTAGACATTGACCTCAGATTTACAGGTGTAACTTAACGAGGCACATGTTGCAGCCAGATGTCCTGCAAACAGATACCGCGTATATATCTCGGTACTCGAATAATCCTGAAATATTCATTATGAGGCATGCTCATGAGATCTGCCTTGTTATTAGAGCACCAGTCTTGCACGTCAGCCGGAACAGATGGAAAAAACTGGAAAATGTATTTAACATTCCTGCTCGTTTCTTAAAAATAATTATCTGATTAAAAGTGCCAAATGCGATTTTCATTTTTCCTTATTCATCGTCCTGGTAAAAGTGTAGTTAAATTGGCAGTGATGCAACACCACAGAGTTATGACAGGAATCATAAAAGGAGCAGGCCAGCGAGTGAATTTTAACTCCAGAATACAGGATTTAAGTACCGTCCAAACCTCATTAATTTACAACTGGGGCTTTGTGCAATAATCATAACATATAAATTATACATTAGGCACCTTTCAATCATAATAAATGTGTTGAAGGTATTCTGCAAGGAACAGCTAGAGAAACAAACCGCGGTGCACGGCATGGAAATGGCTCACGAGGACTTCTGCTCGCTGGGAGCTCACCGGACGGTCACTGGGGACTCACTGGGGGGGTCGCTGGGGGCTCACCGGGAGCTCACCAGCCCTGGGAAGGGTCGGCATCCTCCTCAGGAAGCTGCCAGCACGGTGGATGGTCTGGGACGGAGAGATCGGGATCCTCTCCCGGGCAGGGAGGTTGTGTGGTGTCCTCTGCCCCGGAACTGGCTTGTCTGTTAATGCAATGATATTTAATTGGCCGTGAACATCACGAAAACTTGGTTCTTTTCCTACCAGCACAGCGTTGGTGGTGTCCATTAGTGTGTCCGAAACCACCGAAGAGGAGAAAACGTTCGCCACAATCGCAATAAAAGACCTGAGAAGCCTGATTTTACGTGCAGGCAGCTGGGGTGGGATTAGTCTCAGCGAACACTGGGGTGAATTCGGCATCTGAATCTGCTCTAATTAGCCCTCGGCAGGCGGTGGAGCGACACTCAGCCTTTGGGGTGAAGTTTGGGTGGTCTCCCTTTGGCACCTACCGGGAGGGATCCCCAAAGGTGCTCCCCAAGGACAGCAGTGGGGGGATGCAGGTGACCGTGCAGGACAGAAACCAGACAATTAGGCAAATCCCACCCTCGCTGCCAGAAGTCTTGGAAAGAAGAAAGAGAAGCCCCGGGTGAACGTTTCAGCTCTCGCGTGTGGGTGAGGGATGTGGCTGAATGAGATTCGATCTTATTTTTGGCAAAGCAACAGCCAGATTGCGATTCGGGACCGTGTGTTACGCAGCCTGCCTTTTGCCTTTGACTTCAACTTACATTTAACCCAACGAAGATCATTGTCTTTCTTGGTAAACACCTGTTTAGAGTTTTTTAAATGCCTGGTTCCCAAGAGTTGTGTTATAATAAGGCACGGGTTTAATTGCATTGAAAGGAGAAAAGAAAAGGTATGATTTCTAAAAGGACAGAATACTTATGATATTTATGGACCCATTTAACACACTGCTTTGGTTTAAAGAGGTGGGGATTTACATGTGTTAAGTGCTCCTACAAATCTCCTTTACCCTTTCTTGGAAAAGGGCAACACAATAATAATTGTTAAATTTATGTGTTAAGACGTCTGTACTGTAGAGCTCTGCACATCAGTAAGCTAAGCACAGTAGACTATCTGCCTCCACTTTTTATCCTTTAACTCTCTTCCCCGAAATGCCTGCTTGCCCCCGTCTAACGGAGCGACGGCCGGCGGCTCCACCTCCTCCGTGGGTCCCTGGCAAGGGCCTTCGCTGAAGTTCGGGAAGCTTGTATGCTTAAAGTTAACAACGTTTAATCACGTCGCCAGCCTACAATGCTTTGACCTGGTAGACTACCAGCACAGAATTGGCCACTGAGGCTGACGGTGGAGCCTCCAAGTTGGGTTGAGCGGCAACGGTGCTGGTCTAGCCTCATTGGCGCCGGGCTAGATCCTTCCAGCCAAAAAATTGAGTTTGTTTGTTTGTTTTTTTTTTTTCCCTATAATGGACTATGAGGGTCCATTGACTCTGGTTGAGGTTGCTCCAAGCCCAAGAGCGGTGCTGGGCCTCCGCTGTCCCGTCAATGCCGAGGGTTGAGGCAGCCTCGGCGCTGCGGGGAGGTGCCAGCTCCTGCTCGAGGCAGATGCACAACGTTGCGCTGAAATACAGCGAGTCACTAGAGCAGATCTTCCTCTCCCGGTGATAGAAATAGGCTGCACAAAATGTCAGAGATGTTAAATATGGTGCTAATTGCTGTTTGTTTATTCTTCTCCTTAAAAACCTTCAAACCAACTGAAATGAACCCTCAATGAACTTTTATCACTGATAACACAATCTCTTAATTTAGATGCCTGTAGATGAGCAGGCTGGGAAAAGGCACTCGTGTTTATCTTACCCTGCACTCAGTACAGAGCCCTGGAGAAAGTGTGTTTCTAAAGGCACTGATAGTCAGACAGTCTCCTCTGGGAGAACGGTGTGTTCCCAAATGAGGCTTGTTATGCTGATATTTATCACAGTTTGATTTTTAGAACTCCTGAATATGTTTGCTTTGCGTGGTTTTTCCATACCCTGCTGCCTTCGCTGCGACGCAGGGCGCCGGCTCTCCGCTGGGGATTTCCCGACGCGTCGGGGCTTCACCAGAGCTCCCAGTGAGGGTCGGGGCGGCTGTGCTGGTGCTCGCTGGGGTGCTCGGCCGGGAGCTGAGCTGCCCAGCCTGGTTTTTACCTAAAGCCAGCTTTGCCGTGAGGATGAATTAATTGTGGTCTGGACTCCTTAAGTCATGATGAGGTCAGTCATCATGAAATTTCCCTGGGCTTTTTTATATATATATATACACACACACACACACACAAACATATGCATATATATGTGCGCACTTATGTAAACATATATTAAATATTTATATAGATTTGATCAAATTATCACCAAGCTTGATAATATTAAGCTGTTATACCACAGCAGCTAAGCTGCGCAGGGCACAAGACTGTTAAGTACCCCACAATATTAATTAGTAGCCCATTAATTTTGAATCATGGCACTACCAGGGCCACAATATCAGTATATGGCCTGTTACAAGATGAGGATGCCCTTCTGCATTTACTGAGCTGCTCTCTGTTTGTCCCTGGTTTAGTTGGGATAATGTGGATATTACCATGGTTTTCACAGTGCTGTGGGAACCTGAAACAGGGAGAGGTATATTCCCGTTTTTAATTTAAATCAGCAATATCAAGAATCAGAGCTCAACCCAGCTGCCCAGCTGCAGGAGCAGCTTTTGGTGGAGGATACCTACATTTATTTAAGAGCAATGGACAGGAGCATTTCAGATTTGAACTCGAATGACTGCGAACTAACTGGGAGTCAGAAAAATCGGGTAAATTATTATTAATTCCTTCACTTAAGCAGCCTCCAGGTCTCACAGCAGCTGCAGACCTGTGTGTCTGTAACTTCAAGTTTGAGGTTCCTCTGGTTCCCTCTCGAGCTTGGCAGCCATTGATGGGAAACTGGGAGACACCCGACTTCGGCTCCCTCCTTCGGCTCGGATTGCTCCCAGATGGGAGATGCAGCCCAGTTAAGGCCATTTATTGGCACAAATATTTAAAGAAAAGGGACGATGAATATTCAATCTTGTGTCAGATACTCGGTTAATATGACAAAACAATCATCATCCCTTGTCTATAACCCTTCCCCGCACTTCGTAGAAATTATATGCTCGATAAACAAACCGTTGCCTGCTATTTAACTTCTTCCAGTGTGTTTGCACGTAGGACTAATGTGCTCACCCAGGAACGCCGAGTGCCTGACTCCCCACGTGTGTGCTGCTCCGCCGTGCTGCAACCCGGCCACCCTGCGCCTTCCGCCGTTATTTTGGCTCTTGCTTGCCTTGGCTTTTTTCCCAAGCTCAGAGCAGTGTTTTTCAGCGCTGAGCTCATGCAGCGGTTGTTTACCTGTTGTTGAGGACAGCGAGGCACGCTTTCCAGCCTCTCCTTGCAAGCCAAGGGCTGGAAACTTCCTTCAGCCAGAGATAAGAGCGGAAATTCTCCTCTAATCCCAAGGCTCCAGGGGCCACGTCTCGGAGAAAATGCTCTGCCTTGCAAAAACCTGTGAGAAAACTTAAGGAATGAGGCGATGCTGCCCTGGAGAGCGGCCCCGCAGTGTCCCCGCACTCCAGACTGGAATGGTAAAGCAAGAGAGGAAGAGGAGGTAAATCCCTCCTAGGATGGGCAGAGGAGGGGAAAACCTCTCCCGAGAGAAAACTAGGCGAGGGAATATGCCTCTAAATGCAGCAGGGGTAAAGGCTGTGGAAGGAAAGGTATGGGTCACTGAAAAGAAAATGTTGGCACAACTCTAAGTGACACTGAATAAACTCAGCCTAAAATCTAGAAGAAGTTTCCTAACCATTTGGGTCTTTGCAAATGGCTTTTGAAAACAACAACAGGGGAAAAAAAAAAAAGTCTTTGAGACGACTCTTGATAAGCATTATAGCGGGACAAATACTGATATAGTTACTGGGGTCAGGGCTTCAAGGCTCTGGGAGCATCTTTCAGGTTTCATTCATTTCACCGCTCGAAGATATTGTGGTATTTTCTGTTCCCAGTTCTTGCCCTGTAGACTGCTCTTATTTTTCCACAGCAAAACTCTGAATGGGCAGTGACGGGATGAAGCAGCTGCTCTCTGCTGCCTGCAAGCATTTCACCCTGTAAGCAGGATCTTGGGGGGCAAAGCCCAGCACTAAGGAGCCGGCAGAGCTGGGGACAGCAGGAACTCTTTCTGACGGAGTTCTCCTCTTCTTCAAAGCCACCCGCAGCCCGCTGTGACGGATGTGATCGCGGCTGCCCGCCGCCGAGGCGTTGTGCCCTTCGGTCTGCGCGACACGCCGGGTCCCCCGGGGCTTCAGCAGCAGGTTATAGCTGTTAGCCCCCAGCTCTGCTTGCAAAGCTCCAGAGGAAATCCCAACATACCAACCCAACTGCAAATCCACCTCATCCACCACCCAAGTGATATTGGTTTACCATTTACGCACGCAGCACTGGTGTGTCACAAACTGGTGGCACTTCTTGCACCAACATACTGGTACCGACACTATTCGGTGGCTGTTTGCCCCAAGAAATGCCCTAAGCGTGCGTCGATTCTCCGACCCGGCGCCCAATTCCCCTCCGTGCCGGCGAGGAGGTTTTTATGCCCGTTGCTCAAGGTTAACAACGTGACATTTAACACCCCCCTCGCCTTGCGCTTCACGTGGTTTTGCTGAAAAATTGCTCCTGTTGGGCCCAGCGATGGCGTTTGCTGAGCAAATGAAAGCTGGAGCAGCAGAACTTGCCTCTTGCCATGCTTACCATATATATATATATTAATATATATATGTTTATAAATGCACTATATCTTTGCAAACACCTATATCCATACACACACGCTATACAGCTGCATATATCAAAGATTTCTTTCTGCCCGGGCTGGCTGCTGCTGTGCTCGCCACGAGCGTTTGGGTGATGCTGTGTTTCTCCAAGCACGGGTGGGCACGTCCACAGCCCAGCTCCGGGTGGGCACACCAGCATCCCAAATCCGGGTGGGCACATCCGTATCCCTGCGGACTCCGGGATCCCCAGCCTTCCATGGTCTTCCCAGGCGCCTCTGTGGTTTCTCAATTCCCATTCCCACTCTTCCCTCTCTTCGGTTTGCCTGTTTATCTCCAATCTGTCTATTTAAATTCCTTCTAAACAAGATGGGAATATCTTTATGCCTGTTTGTAAGAATATTCTGCATCCATCTGTTATTTACATCGTTCATTTTCCTGAGGTGTCTCCAACAAATCCTGGCTGGATGCTCTGTATGTGTTATTAATAAAACAGCTGTAAAAATATTAACTGTACGGCCTAATTGTCAGCCCTGATTAGGAGCCAAATCTATCCCCAAACGGATGCTGAGACCTGGAATGTGGCTGTTATCCAGATCTGACCCTCGCAGCTCGCTCTTTGCTTTGCTCTTTGAACGCTTTGGTTGCCGAGCTGCAAAGACAGCCCTCGCCCTCACCCTGTTGCATTCCCCTTTGTTGCTGTGCGTGAAGCCACCAGCGCTCATTTTACTCCTTGAATTTCCCCCCTCGACCTCGCTGCGTTACGGAATTACCAGCGACGGTTGCCCTCCACGTTGTTTCATCTGGGTTGAAATCGCAGCTCTCCCAGTTGCTTTCGAAAAAGCGCTCGGTGCAAACTGGAAGCGCCGCGTGTTTTTCTCCCCGCGTGGAGGAACAAAAACTGCAGTTTCACAGCCTGGCTCCGAAAGCTCAAATCCCTAGCGAAGGGCCTCAGCTTCTCCGCGGGGAAAACTGGGAGGCGCTGCAGGAAAATTTAATTTTGCTGCTCCTTTTGGGGAGCTTCACCTTCGGGGAGCACCTGAGTGCACCTGGGTCATCGGGACCAACGCTTTGGACTTTTTTGCTCCAGGCTCTTTTCTACCAATATTTCAGTGTGAAAGGATGTTTGTCCCTGCCTCTCCCTGCCCTTCCTTGCCTCTGCGCTGGCTGAACCTGCCACGGTTTGCTGGAGCAATCTAAAAAACACACCCCGTTGTCAGAAATACTGGGTTTTATCCTTAAAGGGCTGTGCCGTGCACCTGAGAGACAAACCAGAGCTTGGCAAGTCTAACTCTGGTGGGATTTAGCCCACTGGGCAGTTCTCCTAAAGCAAGAACATTCTTTTTAGAGGAAAATATCAGGAATGAGCCCAGAAGAGCCATTTTCATTAATTTTTAGCCTGAGTACTCTTTCAACAGGTGCCTCTATTCCACCCTGTGGTCAAAACCTGGGCCCTGTTTTTGCTGATTCCTCCACCTTTTGAAGGGTGACCTATGGTAACAGTCGAATAGCTCCGGTACCTTCTCGCTTTGCAGAGACATGAGGAGCTGGAGGAAAAACGCGAGCGGGGTTTGCTAAAGCAAAAGCTCTTTTCCCAACAGCGGGGTTGTGCAAACCCCGTGGCGAGGCCCCACGGGTGCCAGAGGGACCCGGGGACATCACTGGTGCCTCACCAGCAAAACCAGCATCCCCACTGCAAAGCTGCTTTCCAATCCGAAGCGCTTTCTGAAGCGATGTGCTCACTAGGATTTTGTAGATTTTGTAAGAAAAGTCTTTTTTTTTTGGCCGAGGTCTACAGAGATTGGAGATATTTCACTTTATTTGAGAGCATTAACTTTTCCTGAGTATAATTTGAAGGACAATGGGAATTCTGCTAAATTTAGGCTCACCAAGATGAAGAGCCAGCCCTGCATTTTACTCTGACTTGTGCTCTCCCAGCAGCTGTAGTCTGAAGATGAGTGTTTGTGGCATTTTTTATGTTACCATGGGGATTGCTATAGTAACAATTCTCCTAACCCTTCATTTATTAATTTACTTTGTTATAAAACTAAAGGTAAACCAAATATCCAAAGAAACAATAGCTTTAAAGAGATTTCACCACTCCCGCGATCCACGTTTAACGCTCCAGCGCGAGGGTCTTGAGTTTGTGTTTAAAGGACAACGTTTGCAGCTAATTTAATACAGTCAAAGGAATGAGATTCCACAAGGTTTCCTTTGAGACTGGAAAACAACAGCTGATCTATGTCATAACACATTACAGCGCCCGGCAGTTTAGCAATCCTTCGGCAGAGCATCCCTCGGCAGAAGGGAGCTCCAGCCGTCCCCTGCCCGCTGCGAGAGGCAAGAAAGGGCTGGAAATCTCAAAAAAAAAAAAAAAAAAAAAAAACTCTTTTTTTTGCTGCCACAGAGCCCAAGGGATCTCCGGGGGAAGGGGGATCTCCAAAGCAGCAGCAGCCCCATTTCCCCGCGGCCCGGGGGGTCTGGGCGAAAGGAAACCTGCCCATTGTAGGGAAAAGGCAGGCCGAGACACAAAGGAAAGCCAGAGAGTATTAAATATGTTTAAATGCTTGTTTTATTTTACAGGGTGCAAATATTACGCTTTGCAGTTACATAGTAAATACCAGATTACTAGGTAATTATGCTTAAACATTACCAAGTACTGTACCTGCAAAAATAATTGCTATATTAAGGGCAGTTATTCAGTCCCTTGATAACCCTAGAGTTTAACGGGTAGAAACAAGTATATCATTTATTCTCTTCACATAAAAGCTACCGACCATTCAGGTATTGCATATGATCAATAGAGGTTTTTAATGGAAGTGCTGCTGATCTAACCTAATAACCAGAGTATCATAAAAGGCAATAAGCAGCTTAAACCAACATGTGAAGCACAGTCTATATAGCAAGAGCGGGAGCTGTTCCAGGGCCCCAAAGGGTCTTCAAATCACTTTATTTTTATGGGGTAAACGTAACCACGTCAAAACCCAAACTTGACATTTTAAAGTGGTTTAGAACTCACTGTAAAACCCTACTCCGGGCACAAGCTTTCTTTACAAGGTCTCAGCCCTGCAGCTATTGTTGTGTCTCTGTAGTTCAGCTTTCCTGGGTTTATTTACCTTGAGTGGGTTGTTGTGTTCTTTTTTTTTTTTTTTTTTTTTTTTTCAGTAAAAATTTTTATCGATGTGTTTCTTTTTAAAGAAAAAAAACGTTTTCCTTTTTTTTATTCCGTCTTGTGTGCTAGGTCTCTTTGGAAGATAACTCGGCCCTACTGTGCCAGCCACCTCCTTAACACACACAGAGCTGCTTTTTTTTTTCACCCAAACAGGTCAAATTAAAGGTTGAAGCTGTGAATAGAAAACCTGGGATTTCTAAAGCAAGTCAGGGAGTTTGGTAGCCAACTGCCGGTGCCTTCCAGCCACAGCTGCATCCCGTAGGTCCCTTTGCAAATTGCCAGGAGAGGCTCTGCCAACCCGGCATGGGTGAGGGTGGTGGGCGCACGGGGTGACCCCCCCAACCTTGACCTGCTCTTCCTTTCCCTGCACGGGTGTGATGTCCCCAAGCGCACGTAGCTGTGCCCAAAGGCGGTCAAAAAAAAAAAAAAAAAAAAAAAAAAGAAAAAAGAACCAGTCTCCTAAAAGGTGAACTTTGCATTTCTGCCAGCGCAGCAAAGGAGGCTTTCCAGCTTGATTTGTGTAATAAAGCTTTTTATGCAGCTCTGGTGAAAGCACACTGCGTCCGTGCTCTAAAATGTGTATCTGTGCCAGCAAGGGGAAGCCCCGAATAAATCTGATTCCCTGTAGGATAAAATCAGGGTGCTTAAAAAAAATGCGGGAAGAGAGCTAAGCGAGAGTAGAGCTCTCAGCAGAGTATTGATAACCCATGTGGATTTTAATTATGCCAATTAGCCTGGCCAGTTTCTGTAGTCAGAAGTGGGAAGGGGATGTGATCGATACATTAAAAGCACTATATAAATATAACGTGGGAAAGAGTCGACACTTCACAGCTGCCAAGGCACCTTCCTCCCTTCTGCGCGGTGAGGAGCTGCTCTCCCTCATCTCTTGGATGGGGTGCCTTCTCCTCCTCCTCCCGCATCACGGATGAACCCCGACTCCTCCTCCTGAATGGGGAAGCGCTGAGCCCTTCCCAGTTTTAGGAACTTTTTTTTTTGGGGGGGAAAACTCCTTATCAAACTGAGCCTGAAGTGACAGGAGACTTCACCCTCAGCCCGGAGGCCAGAAGCACCTTCTACTGGGGCACACTGGGGATGGACCGTGGTGGTGGGTCAGGGTGAGCACCCAGCTGGCACCCTGCTTAGCTAACTCTGCCTTTATTTTCGTTACAGCCTTGCCTGGAGGTCGATGGAGCCCAGCGGGTCCCACTTTGGGAAGCCCAGCACGTTAGATCTGCAAACGAACGCCGGTGGGACGGTGCTCGCAGCGGAGATGCAGCTTTCACAGCTTCACAGAAGGACCTGAAGTGTGTCCCCCCCCGTGTCGCTGGGTCCACACCACCTTCCTCCCACAGAAGGACCACCTCAGGGGCTGGGATAACCCTGGCCCTTGGGTGCTGGTGGGTGACAGCACCCTTTTTGGCTGTGCCAAACTGGCCCCATCGCTCCGTGACGCAGTGTGGATGGAGCTATGCATGAAGCGAGCGCGAGGAAATCTGTCTCTTTGTGAGGGGGAAAATGTCATTCCCTACTTAGTGCTGCTTTGCATATTCTTTTGTAAACACGAAGCTGTTGTTGGCAGCGAAAAATTGCTTTTCTGTGAAAGTTACAGGGTCACAGCGCAGGTGGAACAGCGCGGAGGGGACAACCAAGGTGAGCTGGGCTCATCTGCAGTGTCAGGCCGGATTCTGCTCGGTCCTTGCATCACCCAGGTGTCAAAAATGTACCCCAGTGCTTCAGCCATCGGGGCTGGATTGGAACGGGGTGCTCTGCCTGGGCATCTCCGATCTGCCTGGGCTTGTTCCGTGCATCCGAGGGGTGCCCCGGGGAGGTGGTGAGCTCCCTCAGCAGCAGCCGTGTCCGAAAAAAAAATAGTTGGTGCTGTGCCAAAGCAATAAATAATGATAAAAACAGATTAAAATTGGCCTGGAGGGCTGGAAGCAGCAGAGAGCGCGCGTGGGGTCGCGGCGAGAGATGGGGAAGGGTGAGACCCCGGGGGGTGGACCCCGCGGTGGGGTGACCGAGGAGCTGGCTCCGGGGACGGGGAGGGGGGAGCTGAACCGCCGCCTCGCCGAGCAGAAGTGGCTAACAAATCTCCATCTGGCAGCCGGCTTATGTTGGCGGCCTCAAATCGAGTTAGGATGAGTAAGTGGAATTATATTTCATTGTTATTTTTAATATTTGAAATGGAGCCTATGTCGGAGGCATGGTAGCGCTCAGTTGGTGAAGTATACATAAAATACCAGCTAGTGACATGATCTCCATTTCAGAGGAACCCAGATAAATGTCACGAGGAGAAACATGTTCCAGAAAGGAATTTTGGGGGAGTTTTTGGCATCTCTAATACAGATTGAAATGTTGTAAATCCAAGGTAGCAAATTCTATTAGTAGCTCATTTGCAAGAGTCTTAACTGTGAAGGGTGAATGGGATTATTTTGAAGGGAAGTGAAAGGTTTCCGTGCTGTAGTGCCAAATGGGAGGGAAATCCAAGCATCCGGATGGATGCACCCCACGACAGACCCACCACCGAGCACCTCCTTCTGCAACGAGAAGGATTTATTATAGAATCATGAATGGGTTGGGTCGGAAGGGACCTGGAAAGATCATCTAGTCCAACCCCCCTGCCACGAATGATCTTCAACTAGATCGGGTCGCTCGAAGCCTCGTCCAACCTGGCCTTGAAGGTTTCCAGGGCTGGGGCACCTGCCAACTCTCTGGGAAACCTGACCCAGTGTCTCACCACCCTCATTGGAAAAAATTTCTTCCTCATATCTAATCTGAGTCAACTCTTTTAGTTTAAAACAATCACCCCTTGTCCTATTGCTACAGGCCCCACTAAAAAGTCGGTCCCATCATTCTTATAAACCTCCCTTTAAGTACCAAAAGGAGATTTAGGTGCTTCATCACTTTTGGACTGATCTCTGCTGGCAGAGCCGTTCTCAGCCCAAATGTCCCTGATATTTGCAGGTTTGGATGCTCTGACCCCGCTGTCCCACACCCAGGGTTTCTCCTCGGGAGCCGCAGCCGGTGTCGGAGCGGAGCCGGGTCAGTGGTGAGCATGGACAACCCCGTGGGGAGAGTCCACGCGCGAAGGTGGGATCCAAGCCACAGCCTTGTCTAAATAGGACTGAGGACTATGAATCATAAGGTGCCTTTGGAAACTTTGCTCCCCGCTTAGAGAAATGATTTACAGCTCTTTCAGATTATAAGGCATTTTCTGCCCTACTTAGAATTGGGGCAGATTTCCAAAAGTGTTTGGGTATTAAAAGATATGGCAAAGCTCTCACCAGGTCCTTCAGAAACAGATAAGCATTGACACCTGTGACAGTGAGCAGCCTAGTTTCCAACGATGCATCAGGTGCCTGTCAAGAAAATTTGCTTTTTCAAGGAGCCATCCCCACATGTCGCAGTGCTAAGCAGATCAGCTCCCCCCAAGCCCCACATCCTCGGGAGATATTTTGTCAATCCTCGGGAAGTATTTTGGCACCTCTGAAGCCAAATAGCTTTGGTCACGGGTGTTCGTGCAGCCTGGAGTAAGTGGAGGGGAGCGAGTGCCTTGGGAGGAAGGCTCGGGGCACCCACGCTGCATGGGGGCTTGGTGACTGAGGTGAGGAGAAGGAAAAAGGAAAAGAGAAAAAGGAAAAAGTGAAAGGGAAAAGGGAAAAAGCAAAAATGAAAAAGGGAAAAGGAAAAAGGAAAAGGGAAAAGGGAAAAGGGAAAAAGGGAAAAGGGAAAAGGGAAAAGGGAAAAAGGAAGAAGGAAAAGGAAAAAGGGAAAACAAAAAAGGAAAAGGGAAAAAGGAAAAGGGAAAATGGAAAAGGAAAAAGGGAAAAAGGAAAAGGAAAAAGGGAAAAAGGAAAAAGGGAAAAGGAAAAAGGAAAAAAGAACATGAAAAAGGAAAAGGGGAAAAGGAAAAATGAAAAGGGAAAAGGGAAAAGGAAAAGGAAAAAGGGAAAAGGAAAAAGGAAAAGAGAAAATGAAAAAGGAAAAGGGGAAAAGGAAAAAGAAAAAGGGAAAAGAAAAAAGGGAAGAAGGAAAGGGAAAAAAAGGAAAAGAGAAATGGGAAAATGAAAGAGGAAAAAGGAAAAGGGAAAAATGATAATTGAAAAGGGAAAAATCATGCACCAGTCTGCCACACCAAGGTGATCGGGGCAGAGGTCTCCTCAGCCGCCCCCTTGCATAATGTTTTCTCAGAACTTCTGAAAAAAACTCCATTAGCTCTCTCCGCTTGAAGGTGACATTTATTTTCAATTCTCCCCACAATATGATGATGAAATTACATGAACTTTAAATCAAACTTTAGTGCGACAGGATAAATAAGCCTCACAGCTGACTGCACCGAACTGGCGTCAGAACAATCGTGCCGGCGCTGCAATTTTATCATCTTAACAAATGTTTGTTTTCCATTTGCATTTGACAATGGAATTAATAAACTATTTCACCAATTTAAGTTGTATGAAAAGTGTATCCCACGGCTCGGCTCCTGACTCCACTTATCTCACTTAGAGAATTTGTAGTCTTTGCAGAATGGTAAAACGAGGGACTTTCATTGCATCCTTGCGAACACCTCCGCCTCCAATTTCTGTGGTAATAGTAAGGGCGCTTAACAACAATGGTCCATTGGTCTCCTTTGTCTCTTACCTGCCCTGCAGCCACCAGGCAATTGTTAAATGCAGAAGCCACAAAAGCAGATAACAAAATAGACCATTAGTGCATAGGCTTTGGCCACAGTGGTTTCAATAATAATTAATATGCAGGATAGCTAGTCGTGTCACACACCATTTCAGACTTGAATTGCATCTGTCAGTCCAAATTCTGACTTCACGCGAGGCATCCAGCACCGAATCTAGTTAGACAGCTAACTGAATTAAAACAAAAATCTACAGATGCATGATAAATGCACAGGATGCTATGTCACACATGAATGACTTCTGTGCAGGCCAAATGACAGATGTATTTCCTCGACTCCAGGCCAGACTCCAGCACAAACCACTCTTCATTTATCAATAATTGGGCCTTAATTTCATTTGGCAGTGCTAGAGCAGCATGCTCAGCTTCCTCTCCAATAGACTAACACTAATTAGACTTTTTTTTGGGCATCAATCTTTTTATTTTATCCTCTAATAATCAACCATAAGCATAGTTATATCTTGCCTTTTTCGAGGGACATGGTAGGCTTTACCCATAACTCATTATTAGCAATAATGGAATGGGAATGGGAACCGTTCTATTATTTATGTCTGAGCAAGAGAGCGGCACCGAGGAAGGAGCAGGGGATCATATTCTGCCTATTCACATTGAATCAATGTCTTGATTCGTTTGCCACCTCTTTTGAATAATAAATGTCATGTTCTATTAGTCCTTCTATACCAAAAAGGGGATTTTAGTTAAATAGAGTCTATTTATCAGGGAGATTTGGGGGTAGAGTTAAATACAGGCACAGCAATTTGGATGTAGATGTGGCACGCAGTATCCAGGCACTGGGGTTCAATCCTGGAGACTGCTGAGTGCTTTTTTTTTGGGAAAACAAACAAACAAGGGGAAAAAAAAAAAAAAAAATCGTCTCCATGGGAATTCTGGTCACCAAGCAAGACTTGGTTTCTCAACTTCCCGGGTTGGTGATGGCAAACTGTAAGATCCAAAAGAAAGCGACCTGATGGGAAATTATTCCTTGCATCCCATCACATATACGTGCACGTACGTGGGTACGTACGCACGCACATGTGTTTATGGGGAGATGGAAGAATGGCCAGGAGAGCATGCATATGCACAAGGGCAGAGATGGGATAATCGCACAGCTTATTTACACCACACATTATGCCATCAAAGGGTTTATCCCTGCAGAGCTGAGCTTTGCAGCTAAATTCCCCGCAGCTTCCACCGCAGCGATTGGGTTGACCTTGGTTTACATAAGTTTTGATCTTATCAGCCGTTCTTCCCTAGAAGCTCGGAGACGGGCGTGATCTTCCCAAAGCCTTTTTTTTCTGCCTTCAAGTGCCAGACTGAAAAGACTGCTCCCGTTCGCAGAGGAGAGCTCAGCTTTAGGTAAGTGCTAAGCCCGACTGCTTTGCTCCAGGGATCAGTGCTGCTGCTCGGCGCCGCTCCTCGGCGTTCTCGCGCGGAGCGCTGTGTTTATTGGCACAGACTAAATCAGTGCTGTGGTCCTCGGGGCTGATTGCTATGCCCAGATGATCTGTTGGAGTTTGCTGCATGATCCAATCTATGGCATAATTGAAGAGGATGAGGAACAAAATTCATCCTTGTTTCACCCCAGTAACGACGCCAAATTCAACAGAGAGCTCTCCATATGGTCCAACACAAGTTAGGTAATGTGTATATTATGCCATAATAAATGAAGTCTCCTAGGTCTTAGTGGCTAGTTATTATCAAAGATCTTTCCCAGCAATTCGCTGCGATTGGAACAGAACGCAGCAACTGGAAAAATGATAAATAGTGCTGCCGTGCAGTTATGATAGCGATGGAAAAATCTGGGCTTGCAGTCTTTTGCTAAATAACAATGTGCCCATATGTGTTCGCTCCCCACTTTTGGAGAAGCCGAACCGTTCCGCATTCAAATTCCTGTATTTCCAGGATGAATGCAGATGTATTTCAAGGGCTTCTGCCCAAATAAGCTGTGTAAGTCCGGGGAGGCATCTTAGCCCAGAGGGGAAGAAATCTGGGTGCGCTCGTTAGTGCTAGTGTTTTTCCAGTAAGCGAGCAAAGGCAGAGCACGCCTGGGAGTCAGGCTCTCTTTTCCTTTTACACTGTGCCACCCGAATAAATGCAGCATTTAGACATTTCTTGAAGGTTCCGAGCAGCTCCTAAAACTTTTTTTTTTTTTGTGGTCAGGAATGCACTCAGGTTCACATCCTTCTTCTCCTTCTTTGTCGTTGCTATTTTCTCATTACTACCGTAATTAAACTTTTAATGTAATAATTACATTTGCTCTAAACAAAACAGTTCAGATGGGAATATCAGCTCATGGAACAATATGCCACGGGGGTAGCAGAAATGCCATCGAGGACGTATTTAACTGGACAAAGTGCCTGTAAAACGTTCTCCCCAGCTCCATTTCAATGACCCTCGGTGCATTAAGTAGCCATATATCATGTTGCAGTTCTGATAAATTATAGAATTATTTGTCACTGCTACCCTCTACAGCAAAGAACTTTATTGTCACTGTGATACCTGCCTTGCTCATTTATTTATTTCGCTTGATGAGAACCATAAGGAGGCTCTTTCCTCCTGGTCCAGGTGCTCCTGGCTGTGACACACGCGTCTCTGCAAGGGGAGGAGATGCAAGAACCAGGCAGACACGCAGCTCCAACACCTCAGTAACCACCTCACTGGAGTCTCTTACCCCGCCCCCCCCACCCCAAACCACCTTTTTGCCTTTATTTTATTACATGTGCTTTCCAAAATAGGTGTTTGCTTCCCAACCGTATCTTTGCTGTCTAAAGTAACCCCAGAGAACAAAACACAATTTTTGATTTTTTTTATTTTTTTTTTTTTAAATTTTAGGCATGAAAGGAAGAAAGACCAAGTCTTCACAGAAGTCTACCCCAACTTGATAGACTGATTACCAAATTCAGCTCGTGATTATTTGAAGATGTGCAACTCCTTCTTCTGTCCGTTTACTCACGCTCCAAGCCTGCCACTTAAAAAAGATTTGTTAATAGGGTTGCGGTGCCACTGTGCCCTTAACATTTCTTTTTGCCTATCAAGTAATTTTATTGTTTTACTGCAGTGAGGAAAATTGCCGCGTTTGTCTTGGAATGAAGAATGAAGTTCTTGGAATGAAAGTATCACCCTATTAAAGACAAATAGCTGATTAGCAAAGTAAGTTTTTTTTTAAAAAAAAAATACTATTTTGGAGTAAATAAGGAGTTGCTAAGCTTGGTATTATTACGGAGCTTTTAACTTTCCTTCTTGCTTCTTCACGTCCAACTTCTCACCCTCAAGGGCCGGGAACGGGCCCAGCAGCGCGGCGGGGCTTTGCTCCCCACGCCGTCCCCGGGTGGGAGGATGCGCCAGGGACATCGAGCCCTCCTCCTCCTCCTCGGAAAGCGGAGCCCGGTGGCTGGTGGTGAAGGACCCCGCTGCAAAAATGTCATTTTTCCCACGGCGGGGTCAAAGAGCAGAAGCCACCCGACGCCGCGCTCTGCGGGCCGACAGCCCGGGGCGGGGGTCGAGGGGGTCGTTCCCGCGTGTTTAGCCCACGGATGCTCGACGGCATCTCTCCGGAGAGCGGGGCACGGCGGGTGGGTTGGGTGGCAGAGCCCCCGGCACCCACCAAGGAGGGACCTGCCCGTGAGCACCCCCCAGAAGCACCCACCACCCCTTCCCCCCCACTTATCGATCTGGGAACTTTCCTCCTTCCCAGACTTTTCTGGTTTGTTACCATGGCAATCCCTTGCCTCAATAGGGTCCTTGTGAACTTGTTTACCATCCCAATTATAACATTTTCAAATCCAGGCTGATTATGACAGCTCTGTGTCGCCCATCTGTGCCTGATCCGATCAGCACTTCCACAACAATGCATTGGCAGGTCACCGCCGCCCTGCAGCACGCGCTCCCCCACGCTCGCCGAGCGCTTCTCGGCAGCCGGAAAGCAGCAAATTTAGATATTTGCAGGAAAGTGGAGGATTCGCCGCTCGACGCCCGGCCTGCCAGGCGGACCCAGAGGCCCGAGGCACGTCGAGGGGGTTTTCGCCACGCTGGCACCTCCCAAATTTTCCTCTCGAGAGCGTGAAACGCAAAAAAGGAACTCTTCAGTTGAGTGGGGGGATGACGCTCGCGGCCTCGTGGGGTTAGCCGGCACGAGAGGAGCTTGCAGATGAGGGGTCGGGGGGTGCAAGACCCCTGGGCCCACCCTGTGTCCGAAGGTGTTTGGGTAGAGCCTTTTCTTCTCCTTTCTGGTCCAACCGGGCGCATCTGTGGTTGGGCAGGACCTGTGCGTGGACGGGATTTAATTCTTCGGAGCCCGGACGCGCTGGCCCAGGTGGTGAGGGGACCCGCGGGGACAGAGCGTGCGCTGCCAAGCAGAGGAATTCTGCCCACCTGAAAATGCTCAAAGAGCGAACGCGCTGATGTAATCTCAGTAAGTCCTGCAGGTGCAATCAGACCCCCGCTATAATAATTACAGTGCACCTACTCCTTTCCTCCATGTACAGCACACACGAGGCAGCCTGATATTAGCAGATAGAAATTGTTGACGGCATTCAGGTGGGTATAAGCAAATTGAATTTTTACAGAGCTTGGGTTTCAGTAATAAAAATATTCCCAGGCACTGCTTGGGAAATCCTGGACCACCTCGGCCACGATGTAGGCATGAGGGGGATTGAGTCCGCCGCGGAGAAGGTGGGTCTGATCCTGTGCTGCCTTGCCAAGGGCAAGGTGCTGGTGCAGTTATACCGAGGATGAAATTGGCCACAGGGTTGAATATTAAAAATGGGTAAGACACAGACATTAAGAAAAAAGAAAAACCGTATTTCTTTCCCTTTGCTTTTTTTTTTTTTTTTTTTTTTTTTTTATGACTATTGTTCAAAACCCAGCGTGCTTTCACATCCTTTGGAAATCAACCATGTTTTTCTAATAAAAATGCCATTTGACCAAAATGTTGGACATCATATAGCCAAGGAAAGGTTCAAGGGACAGGTAGTGTCTTGTACAGCTATTGAAAACCAGCCCAGCTTTGAGGCCCACAAGCCCTTCTTCAGACCCTGCATATTCACAGCTAAATTTCATGAGGAAAACAGGTTAATTTAGCCAAGAGGACGGGGAAAAGTATGAGAAACCAGAGGCTTTAACATACCTGCCAAAGAATAGATTGGACTGGATCTCTTAATCCTACAGGCAGGAAGGTGCCGAGATCCACGGTGGAAGTTGCTGCCAAAGAATTTCAGGCGAAGAGATAAGCAGGTTTTGGTACAAATTTTCAACAGGGATGAAAATTTAGCCATTGGAAGCATCTAGCACGAACTATAATAGAAAGCCTGTCCCTTCGAATCTTAAAATGAAGACAGATATCCTCCTGAAAGAGCTTCTCTAGCTCAGCAGCAGGACTGGGCTGGATGTAGCTATTCTGGGGTTTAGATTAAATTAAAGGATGATAATGGTGCCTTGTCTCTGAATCTGTAAAAGAAAAGTACACTTAAAAAAAAAAAAAAAAAAAAAAAAAAAAAAGTGCTGGTGTCACTTGTGCCAACTCATGACTCAACTGCAACATGCGCATATTTCTCACAGTTCGGGATTTTTCCAAATAACTCGGTGTTCTCAATGGGTTCATTATGAGCCTCTGAAAGAGCATTGTTAGCATCAGCCTGGGCCGGAGCCCCTGCGCCCCCCGTTTCCGTCCCCTCCCCGAGCCCCGGCCATCCCAGGGAACGCTGCTTCCACTGGGTTTTCCCGTCGAAGATAAAGCAAAGCTGTCTGTCCGCGTGCGATTCAGTAATTTCTTAAAAAAATAGAAAGGGCTTTGGTGGATAACTGGAAAAGCACAATGGTGCAGATGGCCAAAAGAAATTCCTGAGACACTGTATAAAAACAATGTTTCTCTGGAAAAGAACAAAACAAAACGCAACAGGAATTCATGCTCCCTCAGTGAAAACATTAAGATCTTCCACATGAACTATCTGAACACTTTCTTCACGTCTGCGGATGCCTGCCTCTAATGGCATCACTGTCCTATGTACTGAGCAAGTTTTTTCTGTCCAGTTGGATTTTAGAGCGTTTTCCTCTGCTTTTTCACAAGCATAATTTAAAATCAGTGAAACCCCCTCCCTGGTCAGGCGAGAGCCCTGCTCCTTCGGCACGGTCTCCTCCGCCGGGTCCCTCCTTGAACCGTGAAGAATTTCACGGTTTTCCAGTGATACCAGTAGAATTTTTAACCACCAGCAGAACTTTGGTTTCAGAAGGAATATTATGAGTCTCAGCTCCGTGTCCAGCCCTGCTGAGATCCGGGCACAGGGGGCTGTAGCTGCCGGCAAGACCCAGGGCTTGGGGATATTTCCCTCCCCACACCTGGAACGGAGCATGAATTTATTCTCTCAGTACAAACATCACAGGAGATTAGAGGCTTGAACAGGCTTCCAAAGCACCATTTCTCTCTCTTTTTTTTTTTTTTTTTTTTTTTTTTTCTCATCTCATTTTCATCCCATTTCTCTTTCTCTGATTCCAATTTCCAATTCTGGAACAGCAATCGAGAGACTTTTGCTTACGAGCAAGCCACAAAAAACTACCAGGAACTTAATGAGCGGACAGCCGTGGCATCCAAACAGCCAAGTAGCTTTTGAGTAGCGTATCTCCAGCCTCCTCCTGCTTCTCCTCGGGTTGGAAGGGAGAGTTCCCGTGCTCAGCCGCATCTGCCTGCCCCACACGCTACCACGGGGCCGTGGGGACCCGGTTCTTTCATTCCATTTGCAACTCTAGAAAAATGATGGATTTTGGGGTGGTTGGGTGGGTTGGTTTTTTTTGTTTGTTTGTTTTTTGTTTGTTTTTTTTTTTTTTTTTCCACATCCATTTTCTGCTTTTGTTTGCCATTAAATCCTAGCTTAATTTCAGATGTGCCTGTGGCAGACAATTTTAGTCAAACGCCGCCTCGACTGCCAGAATACTTCTGCCGTACTTTGTTTTTTAATCCCACTAAGCTGAGAACATCTTTCACTTAGGTTGGAGAGACACAGCTGAAAAAAAAAAAAAAAAAAAGAAAAAATAAAAAGAGCACAGAAGGCCTGTTTTTAAAAATGGATGTGTCTGTGCAGCAAGGACTGGGCTCTGCCTCTCTTACTCGTGTCGGTAGTGCCCGACACTGCTGCAAGCCCACGGCTGCAGTGTTCTTTGTTAATTTTGTATTTTAATAAACCCTTATGCTGTTATTATTATGTAGTGACCTGCTGTGTCATGCTATTATTAGAAGTTCCTGGCCAAAAAAAAAAATTAAATAAAATTTAAATTCCTGCTGGTCCCAAGCTCAGAGGAATGGAAGAAAACCTGAGCTCGGTGTCCTTCCCATGGGTTTATTGCACCGTAGCCCAGCCCTGCTAACATTTTATTTCTGCCTCAGTGAGAACAGAAACAAGATCCAAAAGCAGCTCTTGGGCTGCAGCATGCCGGGGCTTTGCAGATGCTGCACGTGGCCGGGGGGGGCTTCGCGGCCAGGGCCCGACCTTGTGCCAAAGGGTGGCTTCAAGTTTTATTTGTTGATCGGACGATTCATCTTCCTGGGTTTAGATCCCATTTCCGAGGCATTGCATCTTTGGTTTAGATCCCATGTCCAAGGCATTGAATCTTTGGTTTAGATCCCATTTCCGAGGCATTGCATCTTTGGTTTAGATCCCATGTCCAAGGCATTGAATCTTTGGTTTAGATCCCATTTCCAAGGCATTGAATCTTTGGTTTAGATCCCATTTCCGAGGCATTGCATCTTTGGTTTAGATCCCATTTCCAAGGCATTGCATCTTTGGTTTAGATCCCATTTCCGAGGCATTGCATCTTTGGTTTAGATCCCATTTCCGAGGCATTGCATCTTTGGTTTAGATCCCATTTCCGAGGCGTTTGCGAAGCAAACCCCGAATCAGTTCGGTTCCCTAAGTTGATGACTGCTCTGGTTATTTAAATCGGAAAACTTCTATTAATTCACGGCGGGAATTCCTTCCAAGGGACAGAGCTGTGGCCTCCAGCTCAACCCAAGCCCTTGCTCCCGCTCGGCTCGGCGGCTTCGCTTCTCTGACCGGGCGGCCTGAGCGTGCCCTTCCAGTGGAGCATCTCCCCCCCGTCCCCCCGAGCACCTCCCTCTACCTCCACGGCTCCTTCAGGCATCTGCCAAGCGTAATCAATCCCTCCCAGCTCCTCTCATGGAGGTGGACCCGTTGCTTCCTTAAATCAAGCCCGTGCTACTTGATTACCTTATGCAAATCTTGCCGTTGTCGCTACCTTTCCAATAATCTCTTAATTCTCTCGACACTCTGGGAAGATGCTGCTGCTGGATTTCAGGCACATTCTTCATAGCAGGGCTTTGCACGCAAGTGTCTTGCTGCACGTTCAGCTTCAGGCCCAGGGCTGGATTTAGTCATACAGTGTTAAATTCTTTAAAAAAGAAATCAAAACCCCCAAAAAAACGCGAAACAAAAAAACTTGAAGGTGAAGTGGGGACGGTGGCTGGAGGTTTCTGCTTTATTAGTGGCGGGGAGACAGATTCAGATTTGTGGCACGGCGGAGAAAAATCTCAAAAAAATGGGTTTTGTGGAATTTCCTTTTGCTCTTGAGGGGAAAGGGGTCAGGAGCTGAGCTCGCCCCGTGCTCGTGGAGCGATCCGGGGGCTCCCCCCTCTTCCAGGCCTTCCTCAGCCGGCGGGGAAAAAGACTTTCTGGCTTTTTCTGTGGTCAGACATCATTCTACAAAACTTTCTGCCAACTGTGAGGCTTTCAGTGATACTGGGAAGTGTTGAGGAAGGGAGCTCTGTGCAGCTGGGGGGGGGGACACACACGCACAACTCAGGGCTGGGGGTCCCTTCTTGCAGCGGGCAGCGACGCCGAGGCGGGCACCCATACTGGGAGAGCTACCCCCTTAAACTGGTCAGGAGGTTAGAGATAAAAATTAAAAGGTGGAACGCCCGCACGGCCTCTAAACCGCGAGTTTCTACCGATTGTGTCGCCGCTAGACCTTATAATTGATAATTGGGGGGGGGGGAGTTAGGTAGTTGGGGGTCCCCCCTGCCTTGCTGAGCCCCCCCCCCCGCAGCCCACGGGCAGGGCAGAGAGCAAGTGGGGGAAGCGAGTGCGCGGCTCCAAACCTGTGCCGAAGCCGGCGGCTTACATAAAGCATCCCCATCAGGAAATAGAAACGCCCGCCCCGTATGACTCACGCAGCCAGCAGCTCGCTGGAACTGCGACTTTCTGCTTTTGCCAAAAGTGTTTTGGGACTTTTTTGGAAACTCATCGTTTCCCAGTTTGCACGCAGGGACGGTGCGGGGCGAATAATCGCGGACGTTGTCCCCGGTGAAGGCTGAAGAGCAGCTAGCAGCAGTCAGGCCGTGGCCATAAAGCCCACAGGACAGAACATGAAAGCAATGTTGCATTTAATTTGATTTTTTTTTTTTTTTTTCCAGGGAATATGGCTTGCTCAGAGCTGGTCCTGAGCGCTAGACCTGCCTCTGTCACCCGGATCCGCAGAGGCAGAGCTGCGCAGACGTCGCCCTCGGTTTTCCGCAGATGCAGGGACTAAGTTTTTGAAGGTGGTTTTTATTCTGAGAGAGAACCGGGGATCAATCACCTCTGCTGGGTGCCGGAGCCCGAAGCCACGCCATGGCTGCACCTACCAGCAGGTCGTCCCCAGCTCGTGTCCCCAAACCTCTGGGACTGTCCCCGGCGAGGGCCACCCTCTTATTCCCATGGTGAATAAGTAGCTTTTTAACGCAGAAACTTTCTAGTGGGTGAGGAAACACCACTTTGCACTGGAAAACCTTTTTATTTATTTATTTATTTTTTAATCGGGGAGTGAAAGACAAATGATCAATAAGCACAAGGACAGGCTCTCTATGAACCTTGAAAAGATTTGTAATAAACCTCGGCTCCCTGGAAATACAGATCATGTGTTCACTGGAGATAACGTATGATTAAGATTGGTACTTTTTTGATACCTCATTTTCAAAGCTTACATACCAGACTGAGCAATATTCAGGTCTTTATAAACCACGCTTGGGGAAAAAATATCAAGGGCCATGTGTCAGCTTTGGTAAATTGATAGAAAAGATGTGATAGGAACTCCTCCGCGAGGCTCCAAATTGTTTTAATTTGCCTCTTTATTTGTTTTTAACCTGGTAGCATCTCTGGCAAAGCTGGCGGCAGCAGGGCTGGTCCCAGTCACAGGTCTGGCTCTTTCTCCCTCCCACTTCACCTGTTTTTTAAATACTACACATTTGCCTCCGAAATATCATTGCTTCCAGCTCCTAGATTTCTCAGGAGAGGGTGAATAAGGGTGATTTGTTAAAACAGGGACTTAATATTCAACTTTCTGCATCATTCACCTATATTTGACGGTTTATTATGATTGAAGGTACAACTCCATTGAGAGATCAGTGCCTGCTGAAATTTTGAAGAGAAGGGGGAAAATTGTATACGGTTATAGAATTTTTGATATGCATGTTAGTTTTAATCTCAGCAACATTATCATAATTTAACAGAGGAGATGTGAAACATTCAGATACAATAGCTGATGTAATTAAATGTAGAAGGGAGTTGCAGGGAAATGACAGGTTTCCATTTTCAGTGCAAACACTCTTCCAAAAATTACGGGTGCTCAGCAACAAATATGACACCTATCTAAATTCAGGAAGCACAAAATGTTCGTATTCATATTAAAAGAGAATGTGGAATCAGAAATCAGACTGAACCGTGGAAATGATATAGCGGCGAAGACGGCGTCAGAAGGGAGGGAGGCAGGGCTGACCTCACCAGTTCTGAGCCTCTTAGAAATCAAAATTGTTTGCGAATTGATTATTAGAATAGAAATCCCGACGCCAGGTTTGCTGTGGGAGGCTAAAAGTGGTGCCGTTCTGCCTTCACATCCAATTCCCACGTGGCAACTCCTTTTCGGTTTCCGGAGCGGTCGTGACCTTGCGTTTTCCCCCGGGGCTCCCACCCAAGCTCTGAACTCTTCCTCCTCCTCCTCCTCCTCCTCCTCCTCCTCCTCCTCCTCCTCCTCCTCCTCCTCCTCCTCCTCCTCCTCCTCCTCCTTTTCCCTGTTTCCCTGTAGCCCTGTCCAAGCGGGGCTGTGGAAGGACGCCGTGCTTTCGGGAAGGTCACCGGGATGGAGGGGTGACCGCGCGGAAAGGAGAAGCCCGCGAGGCGCCGCGAGGGAGATGGGGAGGGAGGGGAGGCGGGGGGGAAGGCAGGTTGGTGGATGTTCGCCGGTTTTATTTGCCGTACGGAACTGTCACAAGCGCCTCCATGGAGCAGACGAAGAAAATGAGTCACGGCCAAGTTTTGCACGTAGCTGGGGGAGGACAGCTGCGTCACGGCACGGAGGCCGCCGCGCCAGCCGCCATCCTCTTCCTCAGCCCCCTTCGGCGGCTCCGCTCCACCCCGAGAAACCAAAAAGCTGCTCAGCGAGGGCACGCCAGGGCGAGGTTTTCTTTTTTTTTTTTTTTTTTTTTTTCTCTGAGGCAGGAGGCTCTGCCATCGCAGAAGGGACTTGCTTTAACGTCAACTATTCCCTTACTGAAAACTAGGGGGAAGAATTACACCGGGCTGGGAGCCGCCGATAAACAGGCAGCTGGCGCGGGGAGGGAAATTTCTTTCTTCTGGTACCCTGGGCTTCTGCAAGTCACAACTTGGTCGGTCGGTGGCTTCGGAAAGCTCGTGGTTCCCATGTCTGCTGGCCTCTCCAGGACAGACGCTGGGCTGGGAGGGACTGGTGTGTGGCTGGGGAAGCGGGGAGCGGGGGGACAGCATCCTTCCCCCTTGCAGACGGATAGGGAAACGCCAGAAAGGTTCACCTTTCCCCAGTAATTCTTAAAGCGTTGCCCGTGAACTTGAAAGGGCTCAGGTTAAAACCAAAGGGAAAGAGCAGAACTTCTTTGCTCCAGCTTGTGGAAATAAAGAGTCTGAAGCTGGAGGGAGGTCAGCTCCGCTGCTGGCGTAAATCAGAGCGGCGGGAAAGAGCCGGGCTCCATTTGTACCCAGCCCAGGCACAGAGTGGGGGTTAATTAGCGTTTGCTGGTGTGATTAAAGCAGCGGGGACGGTGCGGGGATGGCACCTTGACCCCACCGGAGCAGAGGGCAGGGGATAACCCGGGAAGGCCAGCTGTCCGCTTCCAGTTTGCACAAAAAAGAAAAAAAAAGATAAAAAAAAAAAAAAAAAAAAAAAGGGAAATTAAACTTCTTTGCATTGAACGGTATGCAAATCCAGGCTTCTTTGAATATCTTCACACGGAGAGTTTGCCAGAAAAGTCCACAGCTGCATGGTAGTGAAATCCTCTCCGATGACTGGTTAGAAAAACAGGAGATTTGGTGCTGCTTGTAAGACTTCCTCCTCCTCTGATGCAGAGCTCGTTTGCTTGGTAGACAGTTCTCATGATCATTTCAAGCAGAAGGTAGCGATGGCGACTTGGCAAGGCCCACACTGAAAATCCGTATTTGGATCATGAATCAGTACCATAATTTCTGTGTAAAGGAACATTTCAGGAGGATTTATAGCATAGCATGCTAACATCGGATCTGCTTGTCACAGATCGTGTTAAAGGCTACAGATAAAAGGTTTGCAGTTTACAGCCCTGGAAAATTAGAATGAATTCCCTGCTGTGAGCGCAGAGCAATGACTAGCAGAAATCTTGCCTGAGACACTAAGTTGGACCAAGAGCCCCAGCTGACTGATGGCAAAAACAACTCCCAGAAAATGATTTGGTACCTGGACGTTGCAAACGCAAGCCGGCGGGGAGCGGCAGGGACCGAGCAGCCCCGGAGCAACCCACGCGTGGAAGCACAGCGTGGCCAGTTCGTTAACCGTGACACAAGTTAGGGAGGGTAACGAGATTGCTAAAAAAATGCATGACTGTATTTGGGAGAGGACAGTTTCTCCTTTCTTTGCTGCAAAGCCTTTCTGCTTTTTAATTCAGGACCTCCTGTAATGAAAAATCTTTTTCCAGTTTGTTGGTTTTGGTTTTTTGTTTTTTTTTTTTTTTTGTTTTTTTTTTATTTCAAATTAAGATCTTATAAAGTACACAGACTTCTGCTGTTCCAAAAATCTGGTGCAAAACGATGCCGACGTGAACCGATCCTCCCCCAGCTCCACAGCCTTAATTCAGGGAAGTTCGGCTCAAACCCAACTTCCACGACCAACCTGCCACTGTCTAAACGCCCATTTTTAAGCACACAAAAAAAAATGTAGAGCTCCATCCAACTCTACCCCAAAACTATTCCGAATTAAAGAGTTTGACTTAAAACTGCGACGGAATCTATGGCCCCCTGAAAAAAATCAGTCACGCGCCAGGCAAGCACAGAGAAAATGGGAACTCTGCTTTCAACACGCAGTTAGGAAAGACTCGGTGGACTCATTCAGATTTCTTCTGTGAGATTTTAGAATGTTCAAGCTCAAAATGCAAAGTAAAATTTCTAAAACATTGAAACTAATACATAGAAAAAAACCCCGAAGTTTGCCGAAAAAGCTTCTAAAATGAGAGCACAGAATTTTTCACATAGAAGAGATGTACAAAAGCTCTATGAACATGTTTTCTCTTTTCAAAAGCTGTTTTCTAAATGTCAGTTTTATCGCCTTTTTTTTAAACCATTTATGACCATATGTGTTTTTATGATATTCACAACATGCTTGTGCCACACAAGATGCAAATGTAATTTCCTGTTATAATGGCACAATATGCATAGCAACAAATGAGAAATGAGTGACACAAAATAATGAAAAGTGGCTCTGTGTGTGCGTGTGTGCGCGCCTGGAAGGGTCTTGTTTTTTTTTTTTTTTCCTTCTTTTTTTTTTTTTTCCCCCTCGAAGGGAATTACCCGGAGCATTGACGGAGGGTTCAGGCTCCTATTCCTGCACAGCCGGTGCCCACATGTGAGATTTGACCAAAACTCATTCCAAGGTGTCTTTCAACTCTTCAAGTAGCAATTAGAGAAACCTCTTCGACACAGATGCCATCCCTTTGCAGGAGCACGACTTGGATTGTCCACTAATTGCCCTATTACAGCTCCATCCACTCCAGCGAGGTCTTTCACCAGGTGATCCCCGTTCCCGTCCCGTCTGGACGAGGCCGAAGGATTCTTGTGTAAGAAGGTGGAGGAGGAGCGGGCATCCCCCCTGGAGCGGCAACGCGGGGCTGGTGGGAGCAAACAAAGATTAATTCCGCCGGGTTTGGGCATCCCTGAGAGGCAACCCGAGCTCTTGCAGCTCTTGCAGCTTTTTTCAGCGAAAAAGCTGAAAGAAGTGAAGGAAGATAGCTGGAGGGGGATGTAGAACTGGAAGATGGCTTGGCGTGATTAATCAAACGGATTCCAGCGGGTCTTAAGAGAAGACATCATCACAGCTTCGTTGTATCATCGTTACGTCATCGCGGCATCACGGCAGCGGCGGGTGGAACTCACGGGCCTGCCGTGCTGCTCCGGCACGCTGGTTTGGAAAGAGAAACCCAACCAAAAAGTGGAAAACTACATCATCGGGAAACGCCTGTTTGAACACCGCTTGCGTATGGCATGCAAATCACTGAGATAAGTATAAGAAAGAAGCAAATAAACAAAAAAAAAAAAAAAAAAACCAAAAAAGGCAATAGTTGGGTGTTTGGGGGCCTGGGAGTGAGGGGACAGCGTGGGCTGGGGACACCGGTGCCGTGCCAAGGAGGGGTTGACCCCAAACTGACCATTCGTTACCCAATAACGGAAAAAAAAGGGGCTTTCAGCTGACAGCAACTAATATCACGCGGCAAAAATGGCTCTTGAAACCAGCTACAAACTTCAAAAGCCTCGAGTGAAGTATTTGATTTCCTCTTTTAAGCGAGCTCTGAGTGCGCGACACGTTGTGAGTGGGGCTGGTCAGGAAGGTGTTTGCTGAGAGGGTTTCCTCGCAGGAAAAAACCTGTTTGACAAAACCCAGCTTTTGTCCAGAGGCCATATCACGCTTGGCGCAAAAGAAATCACACGGGAAAACGCTTTGAAACAAAAAAGTGCATTCAAAGTTTTCCTTCACTGTTTTAAACAGTTTGATTTTTTTTTTTTTTTTAATAACGTTTTCATTTTGATGTTCCTATTATCTTAACCGTGTGCCATATTGCCACTTGCTATGTCAGAGCAGGGTAAAGTTTAATGCTGAAATATTCTGTTATTTTCATCCTGCTTATTAATCATTAAGGAAATTTGCAGTTAAGTATCAACTGAAACATTTTATCCTTCCAAGAACAAACTACTTTGCAATATTGTAAAACGATTGAAAAGCCTGATTTATGACTTTATTTGAGAACCCGCGACTGATTGCGCCGTATTTCAGAGTCTTATTTGCTCTTCAGAAAATGCCAAACCCTCCCAAATACCCACTGTTGGTTTTGCAAATTCGTAGACGGAGAGGAACTGTTAACACAACCAGCGCTGACACACGCTCTGCTACTGAGGTCAAAAATCAAGGATGAACGATATATGCATCAGCTCAGAGAATTTCAAACATCTGAGATGAAATTTTGAAAAAAACGGAGTCCAAAAATAGGAATAGGCAGGGAAATCCCATTTCCTGAGAAATTTTAAACACCTTCGTACATTTTTTTTCCAGCTGGGAGCAAGTGTCAAAGTGTTATCCTTTCGCGCAGAGTGTAAATTGAGAGTTTGGGCTAGTTCTGGCGGTGACCTTCGGTGACACGTACAGTCTGTTAAAAAGGGAAGAAAAAAAAATAAAGGTTTTTGCACTTAAAATATTCATACCTCACCTTGCAGACTGACACGTGTAGCAGTTCGGAGGAAACCGTTCCTCAGGGCTCCAGCCGCCTGATTTTAGCTTTTGTAGGAATCACTCATTGAACAATAAATTTCGATGAATTATTTACCCATTTCCCGTGTCACACACTGGCAGACAATTCCCACCCTGACGCGCGCGCTGAAGCCCGCAGCTTCGCCCCGGCTCCTGACGCTGAGCCGGCCACCGGCGCGGCGGTGCGCCGCCATCTCCTCCTCGCCGAGCTCACAGGTTGGAATCCCGTGGGAGGTCGGGTGTGGGCTCCCTTCGCCGGCTGTGAATCCAGGAGGAATTCTTCCCGCCGCGCCGACGGAACGCTCCTGGCCCGGCTTCGCCCCGTGCCGGCAAGCGGCGTCTCCTCACGGCAAAGCACAGCGATAACGCACCGACGTTGCCGACAAAAGCTGGTGGAAGGAGTCACGTATTCGGTGGGATTCCCACTGAGCGTCTTCTCCCATTTGTAAGCCAAGTCTCCCAAGTCTTGCCTCGCCAGGCTGAGGTGTTTTGGTGCCTCCTCAATCATCTTCCCCCGGTGAGGCACAAGGCACTGGCCAAACTGGGTTTGTCCGGCCTTGAGAGGAGAAGGTTGAGGGGAAACCTTATCACCACGTTTAAAGGGTGGCTACAAACAAGATGGAGACTCTCTTTTTACAAGGAATCACACGGAAAAGACAAGGAGGAGGGGGTACAGGTTACTCCCGAGGAGATTCCGATCGGACACGAGAGGAAAACTCTTCCCAATGAGAACAAACAGCCATTGGAATCATCTCCCCGGGGAAGCGAGGGATTCTCCAACATCGGACACTTCTAAGTTTCGGCCGTTTTGTCTAGACCGGGCTTTTGCCGAGGACGCTTGGAGCAGATGATCCCTGAGGTCCCTTCCCACCTGCGATTTTATGGGGCGCCTATTTTTGTGTGGCAGCCCGGGATGGCTCTGGAGAGCAGCAGGCGCCGTCGGGACAGCCGGACGCTGTCGGTGGGCGCTCGGTCGTGCCAGGGTTGGCACACACACGGGGTTTTTCACCAAGCTGCGCACGGCCACGCCACCCGACAGCATGCCCAGCCACCAGTCTGGAGCAGTAACCAGCGTGCCGCTGACGTCTTGGGGTGTGGGTTCGCTGGGGGGTTGTTCCATGCACGGGCATTTCCTCACCCCTCTCTCTCAAACTCACCCGAGCCCCTTGCCCGTACTGTTGGGTTGGTTGAGGACGTGTCCCACCGTTGTCACCCAGAACCAGCTTCCTCTGAGCTGGGCTGGGTGGTGTAGGGGGGGGTGGGTGACAGCGCCGGGACCCAACACAACTCCGGGCAAAGCCATACTGGTCTTGTAGCACCAACTGTTGAGGGAGAGGACACAAATTGAGTTTTCCTCCTCGACAAATCCGTTGGTATCACACGGGGGGATGGAGTCGGACAATTATTTCCAAGTGGAGGAGCCGTTTCGTTGCAAGTGGATGCAACTCCCGTTGCAAGGAGTTGGGGCCGCGCTTGCTCACCCCCAGGCTGGAGCTGGACGGGCATCTCCCTTATGTACTTATAGATAATACACAGAGGGATTATGTTTTATTTATTTTACTTTTTTTTTTTTTTTCCAAATATGCGCGATATCGCGTTGTCCTAATTTAGTGGCTTTTGTATCTCGTCATAAAGAGCCCTAGAACAAGAGGATTAAGGGAAAACTCTTTGAAAATCAGAGCCCATGTTATTGCTTCTTGATGGACTAACAATTCAGATCTAATTGATCACGGCATTAATTATACATAATCTCTATGTACTCGGGTAGCCTTGTGGGATATTTCTAATCAAATTAAAACTAATTCAAAGCAATCTGACATTACAGAATGTTTTGTCTCTATTTTAGGACAGGGAGTCAGGGGATATGAAATGCATATTACATCTTGATCTGAGTGCATGCACTGTAAAAAGGCCTCTAATATAATCACTTCCACGCAGCGGTGATTATGAGTACGGTAGACGTGTGGCTCACAGAAATTATTTAAAAAAAAAAGAAAAAAAGAAAATAAATTGAACTGGCAACGTGAAAAAGCCACCAGGTCAAAATGTCAGCAAGAGGAGGTGAGTTGATGCTTAAAGAGGGAGGCCGGCACACGGCACACCCCCAGTTAGCAACAAATCGAGGGCAAAAAGGGGGTTTTGAGCAGGGGTAGGCTGTTTAATCAAAGAACTAATAATATAGAGATACAGTTGCGGATTAGAGGGCTTTTCATCATTTTCAGCTGAAAGCACGGGTTTTGATTTCTTTTTATGAAAACACTCTGAGGACTCGGGAGGATGCATTTCAGTTAAAAATCGTGGTTTTAATTGCAAGTAAAAAGGCAGCGTGCTTACCTCACAGCTTGAATGGAGCCCATCCAAAAACCCACAGCAAGAAAAAAGGAGCGGGGATGCGACGCTCATCTGGGGTAAATCAGCACGGCTTTCCGGGCTTCGCCCCGCCGAGGGGCTGGCCCCACTTTCCCGCCGTCCCCCCCTCCCCCCTCCACCCCGGGGGCACCCGCCGGGGCCCCGGCAGGAGGAGGGTGTGGGGTGCTGGGGGGTGCCGGGGGGTGCTGGGGGGTGCCGGGGGGTGCCCGGGGGGTGCCGGGGGCTCCTCGCCCAGGTGCTGCCGCTCGCAGCTCCCCTTTGACCCAAACCTGTTAAAATCTTTGAAGGCTCCACGTTGTGTGTTTAGAATAACAGAACACGTTGGAAACTTCAATAAAAAAGTGGTTTATTGATTCTAATTAAATCTTTTTTTTTTTTTTTTTTTTTTTTTTAAAAGGTAGAGCAGACACCGATCCTAGTTAACTTTAATTTAGGACTGACATTTACATGCTGCCTAAGAAGTGGGAATTCAGAGTGGACGATTCATTTTAGTTTTGGTGAAAAATATCATTTAAATGCCAGAAAACGGCATATTTAACATTTGCAGTAATTAAGTGTCTTTAATTTAATAGTAAATCTCTCTTGTCTCTATCTATTTAACTCTGCCTTGGCCTGGCTCAATCTGTAGTGACTGAACTACTACTAATTGCTTCTTTTCAAGTGTAAATACGTTTTAATACTTTTTCCTAGCCAGGTAGCACACTGGCTATTTACCTGATAATAACTTTTTGGAATAAAATCCTTAATTCGGGGGCTTCTTTCCTACGACAAGTTTTTCCACCTATCCCGCAGAAGAAACAAGTCTAGACTAACCAGCCTGCATCTGGTCTGGGTGTAAATTCCTCTAAACCGCCATCTGGAATGGTTTTTCATATAAACACAAAGCAACTTCCCCCCCTCCCCGCTGCCCTTAGACATCCTCCAACTGTTATTAAAAAATTCACTTTTTCGATTTTCCTCCTTGGTAGCTCTTTGTTTGATAAGGCACGACATGCAAATGCGGAGCCCCCAGTTGAAATTTTCTGATCAAAGGTAGGGATCCGAGTATTTTCTCAGCACTCTGCACCGAGACCTGATGGCTAGTGCCGTGTTTCCCCTCTGACCTTTTCCCGGTTTCTCCTCTATTTTCCACCCAAAGTGCAGAAGGAGAGAAACGTCGTTTCCCTCCTCAATTTTTCCCCTTGCTGCAAACACCCCTTAAGGGGTTTGTACTGCACGAGGAGCTAAACCTTTCCAATTTGATCTGGACTTCTTGCTGAAATGGCAAAACGACCAAACCAACCAACCCATTCTTCCCAGCTTCTCATGCAAAATGAGCCGACGCGTCCCAAATTGTAAAATATTTCAGAGCCGTGGCGGGACTCTAAGTAGAAGGGAGCAAATCTGGGGAGAAACTGGAGGGGAAGGGGCGATTCAGTGAGGAATATTTTTGCGCTCCCCAGGAGCTCCCTCCGTGCTCTCGGTGCCCAACCTGCCGGATTTCTCCCCGTTGGCTCTGGTGCTCGCGCGGGGGGAGGCTCTAGCCCGCCCGAGAGGGTTTTTGCCCTTCAGCCAGCCTTTCTCTCGTCCTTACAAAATGCTCAGGTAGCAAAGCACCTGGGGTTCGGCGCTCTGCAAGATACCCTTCACCTCGGGTCGCTTTGCTCCCGCGCATCCATACATCTTAAAGCGCTTTGATGTCCGACTCGAAGCTGCTGCCGTGCCTCTTTGCTGACTGCTGAGGATTTTGCTCCATATGTTATCGCTAGAAGTGTACATGTGTCAACCCCCTTTTTGAGCAGAGTTAGCTTAATGATACCTATTATTTAGGAACTGTAAATCAGTTTAATATTCTAATTAAGCTATTCAGTAGCTTCAGACACACGGCGTACCGGAGTCCTCGCGACCATATGGAGATGCGGTGGGAATCGTGCAGCTCGGCGCACTGGGATTTGGCCATATGACTCCTATTAATAAGTAAGAGGTATGGAAAACGCGCCCACGCTCCCCAGTTTGACGCCCAGTGGAGCCACTGGGTGGAGAACCGAGGGGAATTCAGGTCCCTGACACAACTGAAAATGTTGAGATCTTGGGAAAACCATCCCGCACCCTGCCCTGGAGCGGCTGGAGTGATGCGAAGTTGCCAGGGCTCTGCCCCCAGCTCAGCTTTGCTCTTTCCCAGCACTGGTTTTTGGCACAGCTTTAGGGGGGGGTAAATCCCCAAACGGGGGGATCCTCCCAAGGCTGCACCAGAGCAAAAATCCAGGGGGGGTGGGGGGTGGGGGGAGGCGGGGACCCCCCACCCCGCCTTGAGCAGCCGCCGCGGGGACCTCAAATTTGTCTCTGTCCTCGCCGAACGCGGTTTGGGACGGCAGCAACGTCGGGTTTACCCACGGGCTGCACCCCGAGAGATTCACTAGTCGGTTAAATGACTCTGACTATTTATAATAATCAGTCTTAATTCGTATTTCGAATGAGCTTGACCCCCAGAATCGCCACCCAGGAAGGTGGTGAGTGTTTTGCCAAGAACAGAAACACCAACCATGATTTTGCTGCACCTGACCGAGAGATTTCAAAATAAAGAATTTCAATCCCTGTGAACACGCGTGCAACTCCTGTCCAAAAAAAAAAAAAAAAAAAAATTCTTCTCAGAGATTTTGGAAATTTGGTCAGGTTTATCACTCAGTAATATGGTTAATCAAAGCAGGAAGCGGAAAAAACATCTATGGCTGAACTAAAGGGCAAATCTTTTAAAAATCCCAACCTGTAGTAAGAGATGAGTAGGGAAGGTGCAGCTGCTTCCCCTGCAGCACCAGAGACAGCCCACAGCCAGCGCGACGGCGTGCAGGGAAAAGCGCTCAGCTAGCTCCGATTTATTATAGGCTGCAACCCCTCGCAGATCACTGAGGCTGAACTCAGTCAAAGAAATCTTGTGCTTCACAACAGATGTTTCTAAATGTTTGGATTTATTTTTTATGAAGGTTTTACAAGAATCAATTCCACTTTATAAGGCTTTATTTTTTTTTTTTTTGCCTTTTTTTTTTTTTTTTTTTTTTTTTTTTTTTCTTTTTTTCCCAAGGACAGAAGAGGATTTGGAGAGTGCTTTTTTCTGTTCTGGTTGAAGTTTTACTTATTGCTTTTAAAACTCCACGATTTTATGTGAGCTGCAGCCTTTACAGACAGAGCCGCTATCACATTTCACAAATCACTACTACACGTGAAATACTGGAGCTGCGAGGCTGCGAGCTGATAGATTTACTGGGCACAAGATGCAGAAGGAGAAATTAGCTCCGTGCATGGCAGTAAACATTTTTTTTTTTTTTTTTTAATTTTATTTTTAGGGCAAAAGAGGGTGCTGGCAGAGCAGGGCTCCCTGCATCCCGGGGACAGAAAAAGGGTCCCCAAAACGCCGTGTCCCTGAGAACACGCGTGCACTTCATGCCCCCCCCCAAAATCTTCTCACAGAGCGAATTCTCAGAGATTTTGCAATTTTGGTCAGGTTTATCTCTCAGTAATATAGTTATTCAAAGCAGGAAGCGGAAAAAACATCCATGGCTCAAATAAAGGGCAAAGATGGGGCTGGGGAGAGCACTCCTTGGCACTGCCAACCAAAAAAAAAATCCTTTTTTCAGCTGCTCCTAGGTTTGAAAAATTTCCTACTGTGTGGCATTCTCCAGGTGATCGCTGGGTTTTGGTTTAGGTTTTGTTTTTTTGTGTTTTTTTTGTTTGTTTTTGTTTTTGTTTTTTTTGTTTGTTTGTTTGGTTGGTTGGTTGTTTTTTTTGGTTTTTTTTCCCCAAAAGGAAAATCAGCAAATTCGGAGAACGCGGCTGTGGAAAAAAAAACATTCGTCCCTTTTTAAAATATTAGGTTAGACTTTTCTTTTCGATAACGTCGTGTCATAGGGCTGGTGTTCATCTATAGTGGTTCGCACACTGTCTCTGCTGTACTATTGTGTCTATATATGTATAGGGAAAGTAAATATCATCCACACGCAACGGTCTCAGCTGAGCTATTTGTTGGCCAACCTGCCTAAGGTGACTAGAAATTGATTTTTCGAGTAATGTCAAACTCTGTTGACAGAACGAGATAAAAGGCCCAAATATTTATCAGGCAAACACGCCCCGCTTGAAGCGGAACCCTACTCCCGTTGCCAACCAGCAGCCTGGTTTTAATAACCAGAGCGAGCGGCCCCGACCGGGGGACCCCGACATATAAAGCCCAGGTAGAAACCAAGACCAGGGACCCCAATAATGGGGGGGTCCCCCCCAACCCACCCCCCTCGGTGGGCAGCTCCTCCATCAGTTTTCAACCTTCGATCAAGATTCCAGGCATTTTATATCGCACTTGATTTAGCTTTGCTAGACTAAGCACATTATTAATTGGTTCTCTTTTTATTTACAATACTATTGCTTGAAATATATACTACACTCGGTAATTGAATTTTTGGAATACAGTAATTAAAAAAGTCAAAAGAGCAATAAACAGAAGCGTTAGTAAATAATTGCATCTGAGAATGAGCATAAATCATCCAGATTAAATGATTTTATATCATATTTGAACTCTTTAATTTTAATTTATGGTTTCCAGACAATTTACAGCCACTGCTGACTTTGTTTTCCTCTGCCTGCCTTGTAGCCTTAGTGCTGATAAATTGAGAATTCTTCAATTTTTATTTTTTTTTTTTTTAAAAGATCGTTTTCCCAGGTTATTCTTTCCAACGCTCTGGAGGGGTGAGCTGCATTCCAACACGGGGCTCAGCGCCGGGAGGGTTTGGGGACGGGGCAGAGCGGGGTTGGGGCCACCCCGGGCCACCCCAGGGACACGAGGTGCCACCTTCCAGCGGGCAAGGACACGACCGCTGGGGGTGGCCGAGAGTTCTCAGCGCCTTGCAAAATCAAGGATTCGGCACGAGGATCTTCTCTCGTAGGGAGGGGAAGGAGCAGATTTAGCCAGGAGGGGGGGTTAAAAAGAATGATTTCCAACCTGGCCATGGAAAAGGGAATTTTGCTGTTCGCAGAGAGAGGCAGGGCAGCGGCCTGGAGCGCAACGGGATGAAGTTTCTAAAATATTTATCCCATATTGAACTTGGCATTTTCGCTTTGAAATGATACGTTATTCAGCTTTTACGGCCTTAATTTCATTTCAAATTCCTGCAAGTCAGACGAAAGGACCGTTGCTTAGCAGAGTATTAGAAGAAAATTCATGGGCTGCTAACGCTACTTCTGTTTGAAGTTTGTTTACTTTTTGCAGCGAGCTGAACTTTATTCATTGTCACTTTTGAAATGTGCCATCTTTCTGGATTACACTTGATAAGCACTTGCTGAGGATATAAGCTATCAGTTTTGGAGTTTTGATCTCCCAGAATTCAATTTTTTCTGGCTCGAGATCAAAAGATGACAAATATCTTGAAAGAAGACAGAAGCTTTATTGTTGCTATTTGAGGATATCAGCATGTCAAAAGGAGAGACGGGTTGTAAACTATCCTGTTATTTGGGACGAGTATTTCCAACCCACACATTAACTTGGGCTTGATAATTTTGCACGTCTTTATTGGGGAGAAAAGATGTGCTGTTGTGCTGCTGACGCCGTCCACTCGCTGGAATCTGACAGTCGGCGCGGTTACTCTTCCTGAGGCGTTTGAAAATGTCACTGGGGAAGCGCTGCTGCCAGAGGCACATTTTAACCGGCACTGGGAGCGACCGGCGTATCTCAAAGCATCTCAGGGAGAAATAAAAAAAAAAAAAAATAAAGCAGAACGAAGAGAGACTTGGAATGCCGGCATCCACAAAAGCCTTCTACGGCGAAGGAAGGAGAGAAATGACGTGAAAGCGCTGGATGGGACTGGGAGGAACGAGGCTTTGTGCTTCTGGGGGGTGGCGGGGGCTCCCCGGGGCGCTTTCCTCTTTTTTGGGGCTCCTCCAGCGGCCGCCGCGATGCTCACCCGAGCAGGGGCACCATGTGGCAGAAGCGCTTTTAACCGCCGCAGCATTAATTATGCGGCAGGCATTCATTATTCATTTCCTTCAGAGCAACCCGGCGCCCGGGGGATCACCTGCTTTTCTGGCCTCCCTACAGCGGGAAACAAACTTCTCTCGGCGTTCTTGCGGCCCCACCCCACCTCTCTTTATTCTTTTGCTGCAGACAGTGCCAAAACTATATTTCCCAAGATGATTTAGGGTAAGGTAGGGCCTATGGTCTTTGTCCCACAAAAAGCAGGGTGAGATAAAGTGCTTCGTGGAAAAAAAAAAAAAAAACCAAAACCACCTGATTTCCTCTAAGTGCTTTGAATGGTTTCATAGGTTCTGCCTAACCCGTCTCTGGCTTCTCCAAGCCCGGCCTCAGGCTTGTTCTATTCGTATCTCTGGAGCAGCACAGAAGAGCGTGACTCGGGGTAGCGTCAGCGTCACGTCGGGTGGGTAAGAGGAGGAGGGAGGAAGGATTTGTAACCTCTGTATCTTCGGCAGAGGAGCCGGAGCATCGCTTCAGCACAGCCCCTCCAGGCAGTATCCTTATCTGTGGGCACCTGCTTTTTCCAGGATTGGGTCTTTAAGCCCTCGCCACTATTACTTGTGTTGGATTTTTTTATCTGTGGCCATCAGAAAGGTCTTTAGGACTCCTAAGCTTCTGTCAAATTACTCTTTCATGACATATTCTGCGGCTTTCATAATACGCTTTAGCACCTGGTAGAGCAGTGGCTCTTTGCAGTAGTTCTGCCTTTTGAGGCAGAGTTTGAATCACACCTATGTATTTATAAAGAAAAGGGATGGTGTGATTCATCGAGGGAAAAAAAAAAAAATATGAGAAAGATGTGGACTAAATACATCTTTAGATCTCCTCTCACCAGAGAAGAGGCGTTGTCATATTAGCGTGCTGTTGCGTTAAACAGCGGTGCTAATTAAAGATGTATCCAATTACTCAAAGGTAATTCAATTTTTTAGCCCACAAGACAGTGGCAAAATACACGCTGCAGTACCGCACCGGTTGGCACACATTATTTAGAAATGCCTTAGTAATGGAATCTGAATGTGGGGAAATAGCTGCTGACTTGTGAAAGCAGGACAGGCTGAAGGATACTGGAGCAACCATGAGGATAAACCAAAGAAAAATCAACTTTTTCAATATCCAGCTCGTGGCTGCAGGCGGGGATCCTGCCAGAGCTTACACAAAGGGGGTTTTTGTGCTGGGTGTACGCAACGCAGGGCGCTATTAAAAGCGAAACAAAAAAAAAAAAAAAAAAAAAGAAAATGGAGCTTATTGTTGAGAATGCGATTACAATTTCATTGTTAGGAGAATTTATTGGAGAAGGATGGCGTTGGGCTTCTGCGAAAGCTGGCAGCTACCGGCGAGGGGTGAGAGATGGGTCTGCGACCCGGCACTGCTATCTGCGGGATGTGTCAGCTCTGCAAACGAGCAATATTCGGATAACACCGGAATACCATGATTGGAAACGTGCCCTACGCCAACCAGTACCAAAATCCCTCCGTGCTGATGCTGCAAGAATCAGATTATTAATGGTGTCCCTTATTTTTGCCCTGTTCTCCCGCTGCCAGGCACGGTGACAGTGCTTTGGGTCCCATGTGCTTTTTCTCCACAGAGGAGCAGTGTGCTTCAGCGCTCATCCAGAACTAGAGTCTCAAGTCCATATTAAGACTTTTTCAAAACATCAGAAGCCGGGCACAGCACCCTTTCTCTGGAAGAGCAAGGAAGCATTTCCCGGTACTGCCGTAAAGCCGTTGCACGCGTGTTTTGTGGCGCGGCATTTCGACAGAAATGGCAAAGAGTTGGGCGCACCACCAAGGGCCAAAGTGGTCAAGAGTTGGAGAAGTGGCCAAGGGCCAGAGAACTGGCCAAGAGCTGAAGTGGCCAAGAGCTGGAGAAGTGGCCAAGGGCCAGAGAAGTGGCCGAGAGCTGGAGAAGTGGCCAAGGGCCAGAGAAGTGGCCGAGAGCTGGAGAAGTGGCCAAGGGCCAGAAAAGTGGCCAAGAGCTGGAGAAGTGGCCAAGGGCCAGAGAAGTGGCCGAGAGCTGGAGAAGTGGCCAAGGGCCAGAGAAGTGGCCGAGAGCTGGAGAAGTGGCCAAGGGCCAGTCAGTGGTGTCACTCGCTGGGCCGGAGGAGGCCGTTTGGCGCCTGGCCACCCACCCGGCTCCTTTGTTGCCCTCAACAGTGTTTGCTCCCCGGACAGGAGGCTCAACGGTGGAGAGGGCATGGGAGTGGGAAGAAACGAAACATTAAACGTGGCTTTGCAGCCTGGGATGGCTGCGGAAAAACTAGTTGTGAGGATTTTGAGCTGCATACACAGAGCCATCATCCTAAAAAATTAAGTTTTGCCTGATTTTTTTCCCTCTACTTTTGTCTTCCTGCTGTCTGGCAGGTCCTGTTCTCGCTTCACAATTCTTATTTTGGGAATGCAGGGAGGTCATTGCTGTGAAAAGGGACCAGAACACAGGTCAAAAGTAAAACAAAGCAGAGCCTGAAGCCAATTAAAACGCTGCGTGGTGTAGGGAGGGAAGGTTGTAAAATGCAGCAGCGTTTCGGATGTCCTCAAGGTGGAGGCAGGGATGGATTGAAGCTCTTCCAATCTCCTTATTTTCCCACTTCCTAGAGCAAATACATCTGACAGCTCTGTGCACCCAGACCGGGATCGGCTCCCTCCGGCTCCCGGCGGCGTAGACTTTTCCCATTTTCCGAAGGCTCAGAGCTCTTGGAACCGGCTGAGCCGCGAGCCTGCCAGCTCCGGGTACAGCCTGCGATCCTTCTGCGTGAGACCCATTGGGTTTAATGGCTCAGATGCAAGAACAAGCTGATGCACTCTGCTTTTGAGCTTGGCATTGTGATATGCTTGACAGTTACATATGAATATTAGCCATCTGCAGGATATGAAGATATAGCTATGATTTCTCTCTATCTCCTCTTTTCTTTTTTTTTTTTTTTTCCCAATTTTTGGTGGAGCAAATTATTGCAGAACCGTGTTTACCAGTGGTCTCTCCGGTCCTGGATTGAAAGGAACACTTCTGAGCGCTATTTGGCAAATACTATGGAGAGCAAGATAATAATTTAAAAAAAAAAAAAAAACAAACCAAAAAAAACACCAACCCTGCCTAAAAGCTATGTTGAGAGAAATGAGCTGTGGATAACTGCAGTTTTGATATAAAGAGTTGATCAGAGTTTTGCATTTCCCAGCATCTGAATGGGAGTTTGGCGCTTGTGTTAGAACAAAGGTCATTTCTCTGGATAGTTTGGATGACTAAATAGATAAGGCTAACTTGCAGGGTGTTAGTCATGTGGGTTTAGGTTCCTCTAACTATTTTTTTGCAAGGATAAAACTCACTGCACTTGCTCTGCCGCTCTTCTCGTGGCACGGCTGGATGAAGAGCCGGAGCTGACGGACTCTCCCGGTGCCGTTGCCCACGGGGGAGCCGAGGCAGGGCCGTTCCCATCCCATTCCCGTTCCATCCCAGCCGAGCAGGGACTGGAAGGGGGCGGGATGCGTTACGTGCTTGCTTTGACCCATCGAAACGGGGCCAGGAACCCTTAACATCCAGCTAAAAAATACATTTGCAAATCTCCTTGCACCCAACGCTTGGCTTCCCCCCGGCCACGGTGAAAGCTGCCTCCGCAAACTAAATAACCACCAGCGGCGTACCCAGCCCCTTGAGATGATAACTAGCGGTTGGAAAAGTCCTACAAAGAGGGAAAATCCCTTTTACTTCGACCTCAGCAAAGCAGAGGGCATCCCATGGCTTAACCCTTTCCGGCGGGCTCGGGCGCCCCCAGCCCAGAGGTAGGGGTGGCCCCGGCAGGCTTGGCAGCGACAGAAGAGAACGAGTTGTAATTGCTTTCAAGAGCACAATTAAAAAATCACTTACTTGGGCTTTGTGTGATTTTGCCACAAATCATTTTAGCGTGATGGGATGCGTATTCTGTGCCTTGAAAACATATGCTGGGGCACACTAGCATGTGGAGAAATTTAATCCGGTGCATTGATGTGCATCTAAATACAGGAATAGAAAACATCTTGATTGCCCATGGAAGGAACAACCTTCTCTGGGCAAACCCCACGCTCGAAGGAACCGTTTCTCCCTGTAATTCCGTTGGCTTCACGGGGAGGTAGAGGGAGAGGAGGAAAACCGGTTGCTGGCTCACTCCTCCCCGGTTCATAGGATCCCAAATCTCATCGTGAAGGATTTGGGAGAATTTCCGAGGAACTTGGGACGGCAGCGAGGTGGCTCGTCCCGGCAGCGGGGGCAGAGCCGGTGAGACCGGCGGCAGCCTCGTCCCTACGGCTGGGGCACGGGATGGCACCGGGAGCTCGCGGGCAGGATTAAATCCAGAGCGAACCCCCCCGCCCCCCCCAAAAAAAACCCTGGTAACAAAAACCTCGCGAGCAAACCACTGTAACCCACGGCGAGGCTTTTGTCCTCCTCCAGCGATCGCTTGGAGGGACCTGGATGGAAAGGCGGACAGATTGGCAAGACCGGCAGCTCATTACCAACAGCCCCTTAACGAGCTGGACTGCCTCTTAAACTCACCTCACCTAATTAAACACCCAGGGAGGCGGGGGAGCTCCTCCGGGAAGTGAAACGCTTTGCATAAAAGAAGCTTCAGCCCCGGCGTTGGCCTTTCCAAGCGGGAAGAGCTCGGCGCGCCCGCCGCTCATCCGCTCCCCGCCGGCCTCCCCGGTAACTTTAGAACTTCGGCGTTAACAAAGGTTGCGTTCGAGATTCCTGTGTCTACCACTTAATAGCGCCCAAATTAGTCTCGATGGAATTAGCTGTAATTAAGGACATTGTGAAATATGGTGGGGGCAAACAGAATTACACTGTATTACTTTATTAATAATATTCTTTAACTACACTGTAAATTGCTATTAGGCCTGCATATTACCGCCTGGATATGGAAATAGTCTTTTGCTATGCTAATCTAACACAATTTTCTTTTAAATGTAAACAAATTATACTCTATTAATATGCTGTTCTACTTGCATAGTTAATTATTGTAACAGTAAGGAATAAAATTGTTCTGCTTTCTCTGTTTCTGATGGAAAAAGGGCTACATAAATAGTTTAATAGGGAACTAATTATGCAAAAAATTTAGATGCCTAAAATGTGTTTGTAATTGCATTAAAATGGTCTTCTGTTCAAATATTGGAAAGCCTGCTAATTGGAGGCTAGCTGGAAATTTAAATATTGTGAATCAATGATTTTAATACAGTACATGTTTGGTTGTGTTTCTGTTCATATTTGTCTTTGGAAACGAAGGGAATATTTAACGGTGTTTAATAAGAGGCGTTCTGGATTTCATACCAATGAGGTTAGTAAGGGGAAAGCAGGAATTTTCCGTGCGCCTGCCACGGCGCTGACCTTAACTCTGGTCGGGGTCCGGGGGGGTCCCCTAGGCGGTAAAACGCCGCCGCCCTAACGAACGAAATCCCTAATTGCCTGGGGCTCGGAAAGGCGGGCGAAATCACCGTCCCCGTTGGGAGGAAGACCCTCTTGGAGATGTCCCAGCCCCACCTCGGAGAGCCTCGGGGCAGGAGGGGGCCCGCCGGCACGAAGCACCGAAGCGCAACCTCGGGCCGGGCGGGCGGCGTCGGCACCCGAGTGTAGCGATTTGGAGTGGAAACACGCAAACAGCTTGTGGTACAAAGAAAAGGATAGATTTCCAAATGGCTAATCTCCAGCCGCCCACACAAGTTTTGTCTCTCTTTAGCACCTTTCTCTGTTGCTAAGTCTCGCATCCAAAAAAACGAAGAGGAGACACTCCAAATTATGCAGCAATATTGTGTCGAGCAGCTGAAAACAGGCTCGGAGAAGATCTCGGGGAACGCAGCGAGGTGGTTATTCTCTTTAGCAAAAGGACACGGGGCAGCGCAGGCCCGCCGGCACGATGTCCTCAAGGATGTGCTGGGCTGGGGTTGGCAGGTCCCTCGCCAGGGGAGGGGAGCAGATGCAGAGGGGTCCGTGTCACCGGGAAACGGGGCTCATCCCATCCCCCGGCCTCGCTTGGGAGTGATGCTTCCCCCCTCCCGCCGCCGCCGCCGCCTCGGGTTGTTGTTTAATTGTTGATCGTGCGAAGCACGATGTGCTCCGTGGTCATCAGAGAGGCTTGAGCGGGACCGGCTGAGCCGGAGCTCGGGGAGAAGCACACCAGGAGCAAAAGAGGAGTTGGTTACTCAAGGCTGTCCTAGCAAAAAAGAAACACAGCAGGCAAAACCGTGATGCCACCCAAGCCGGGGCTCGTGGCCCTCCCAGCAGATTGGAGACGCTTTTGTGCGCCGCGCAGAAGGCAAATGCAGCGGGAACAAAAGTCCCCCGGCTGGGGCTGTGTTTTAAAACCTGTCTGCAATAAAAAAAAAAAACAAAAAAAAACAAAACAGGAGCAAAAGGCCGGTGCTGAGCCTGAGGAAGGTGCACCAGGGGTTGCTCGGAGCAGGGCGAAGGGCTGCGTTTGGCGCTTGCTGAGCGTAACAGAGCGTGGTGCTGGTGAGCTGGGTTCTGTTCGGTTTTATCCTACGCTTGGGATTCCCGCCGTGTGCCCTTCAGGGTGCGGCAGATGAAATAGCAGCCCGTAAATTTGGTTGGTGGTATGGGACGGGGCTGACCTGTGCCGTGCTGGCTTCATATTTAAATGAGAGGGGGGAGAAAAATCCTTAAAATACACCTGAACTAGGCACGGGCAGAGGAGAGCCCTCAGAGTGAAAATGCCTGACAAATTAGATCGGTCCGTGAGTTATCACTTCAATTTTCATAGTAAATACCCTATCAAACAGAATTTCTTAAGCTTGCTTGTAAGGAGCTGAAGAAATCATTTGCTACGGGGGAAAAAAAAAAAAAGGAAGAAACGGGGAAAAAAAAAAGAAGAAAAAAAGACATGTCATATCCCAGCTATCCTGCCAAAATCCCCAAACAGCTTCCTAGCTGTTTAAGACAAGAGCATTTTAAATATCTTTGCAGAGTCTTGTCTGTTTGTCTGACAGATGTCTGCAATGTACTGGGAACTGTATTCATGCTTAGAATGTAAATAAGATTATAGGTCTTTAAATATTCCCATTACATTGTATTTACCTAGATGCTGATGAAAATAAATAGGAAGCATTTCTGTTGGTTTTTTCCCTAGCAGGTTTCTTTCTCTCTGCATCCCACAAGCAGGCTTAACATTTTTTGCCTTGTCAGTTAAATGCACAGGTTTCCACTCGAATCGAGGGGCTTGTCCAAAGCATACATCTGTTAAACTAAAAGGGCAATTTCTGGCTAGAAATATAAATTGCTCATTTGTAAGTATCATTCAGAGCCCTTTTTTTTTTTTTTTTTCTTTTTTTTTTTTTCTCTCCCTAGAACAAATAACAAAAGTCTTAACCACCGAGTTTATTCAGGCCCTTGCTCCGTTCACCTGGGGACCGCGGCGTTCCCCGGGGGAGGAGAGCTGGCTCTATATACCCGATTATTACGTTATTAGACCAGATATCCAACCGCACGGGGGGCCAGCAAAGCAGCAGAGTGGAGATTAAATGAGCCTTTTGTATTTACCGGCATTAAACACCGGGAGCCACGCGGGGCAGCTCGGGGTGGCTTCCCCCCACCCACCACCCCCGCAGCAAACGGCCTCGCCGAGCGACCGGGGCGCCCCGGGATGTCCCCAACCCCGAAGCACCGTCTTTGGGGTGAAAATAGAGGGGAGCTGGGCTTTGGAGGGCTGGAAATGGCCATTTTGGGGTGCGCAGGAGCCGCGTGCCGGGGGGTTGGCAGAGGAGGGGCGGCCACAGCAGGGATGAGTCAGTCGGCTTTTTCCCTCTGGCCACAAAGCCTTAAGTCCAGAACTTAATTCAACGAAATCTAGATTCATAAAACAAAGCCTTTCTTCAAAGCTCCAAACCAGATGAAACAGCCCCACTGCTTCACCCTTCCCCTGCCCTCTCCCGCGCCAAGAGGGACTTGAAATAGGTTGAGTGGTTTTGCTAAATACCCGGCGATCCCCGGCTTAGATCTTGGATGCCAAGAGTCAACCCAATGTTATGGCTGAGTAATAAATCCCTTAAAAGCGGTGTTTGAATTTGTAATGGAAATGTTGACAGACCCTCAACTACAGCAGCGCAAGCTCGGCAAAAGTCAATCTTGTAATTGATCCTGACTTCTACATCGAGCCACATGTGCGGGGCTTTGTGCACTGGGCAGCGGTGGTTAATATAGCTGCTTTCACCTGAAACAAATGAGGTCTAATTAGATTAATCTGTAAATCAGTGCTCACCAGTTGTATGATTAATGAGCACTTTGCATTTCGCAAAGATCAGATGAACGGATTATTTGAAGGGATTTAATAGGAACTAAGAGATTTCCTCGTCTGTGGCAGGGCTAGCAGGGATCCCGCGTCTCCCGCGCGAGCCTTCGAAGGGGGAAGGAGGAAGCGCGGACGGAGAAATTGGAGGCTCAAGCCATCCTTTTTTTTTTTTTTTTTTTTTTGAGGAGCTGAACTTCAGATTGTGCGGGTGTCAGATGGACACTCTACAGCTGTTCTGGAACCATGTGTCAACATTATTTACCAAACTAATGTGATGATAATTACGGCATAAAGTACGGGGAGAAAGCACGCAGGCAGAATGGACATACATACTTAATGATTTTATTCTCCTGCATTCAAAATCAGGAGGAGCCGAGCTTGTCGCTGGAGACATGTTGAAGCAGCAGTGCAAGCTGTCTGTGCAGGATCCAGTGATGACTGTATGCGGCAGCATGCATTCAAAGTAAAAAATTAATTTACAAATGGTTTTCAGGGTTCCCACCAGATGGAAGAGCCATGAAGTCACGAGCGGTCCTTCTCCGCCGCTTAACCCTTGCGCTGACGCGCTGCGGCGGGAACGCGGCCAGCTATAAAAAATAATATTCTGAGGCCCCATTCAGAGTTTATTTTTAAAATGGTTACTTTAAAACCGAAACACCTGTACTTTTACTGCTGGCTAAGATGGACTGCAACATCACATGCAGAAGGCAGATGTGTAACTAGAGCCTTCATAACTGGTTCGAATTAAAAAAACATTGCTTTAAAAGGAAAGGAGGGGGGCTTAGAAATGCATTTTTAAGAAAGGCTTTTATTTCGAGATCAAACCTGAATCTTTAAAGAGTTTCTTCGCATCACCTTTTTGCTCCTGCTGAGCACCGGTTCTCTCTCCAGCGCGTCCCACTGACATGGGTAAACCTGCCAATTAATTTCCAAAAGCTGGTGAAACCCGTCGGGACGCATTTATTTCTCCTGAGCCATCCGCCGAGGGGGGCATTGCTGAGCTCGAGGGATCCCAAGATCCGTCTGGATGGGTGGAAAGCAGCCTCTTACACCAATGGTTTGGGTAAAACCACCTGAAATAAAAGGAATTCCTCTGTGGCAACGGCAGTTACACCGCCGCGTCCCGCGTGGCCGTGGGAAGATGCTCAGGATGGGGGGGGGGGGGGGGGGGGGGGGGCAGGCTGCTGGGAAGGGACAACTGGGGACAAGTGGGGACAACCAGCTTCCAAACGCGGCGGGGAATGGGGGAGGAGAGGCTGGAAGGGCCCGAGGACGAGCGGTGGGAGACAGCGGAGCAGCAGCGGCCGTGTCTGGGCGGCGGAGGTGCCGAGCCGCTCCGGGGACGCGCAGCTTCCCGCCACGGGTTTATCTCTTGGGGAATTGAAAATTTTCGGGTGGTCTGCGAGAAAAGAGGACTGCGCTCGGACGGGCTGCGGGGCCTGGCTCAATGCTGTTATAAAACATTCGGTGTGGTAGAAGGCAAAGTTCGGATGCGTTCCTAGAGCAAGCCATAGCATCCCTCCCACTATTTTTCCACCGGGGAGGTGTCATAAAATCCATGGACGAGCACCAAGTTTTATCAGAGGAAGAGCCATTTATCCTTGGAGAGATGAGCAGCCCTTTTTCTCCAGCCTCCTGGAAGCTGCAGGACAGGGACTGAGGTGGGGGGACAGAGCCTGTAAATGGCTTTTTGTCGTGGCTTTGTCCCAGCAAAGCCCTCCCGAACAAGGAGATCGGAGCTGCTCTAAGATTTGGATTTTCCCCCCCACCACACACGCATTTTGTCTAGTAATATTGCAAAGACCATAATAGGAAGAAGAATTTATTTTTCATCCCAGCCCTTTCAATACCTTTTGGGATTATCCTGTGGCTCTGCAAAATGACCTGACCTCCAGTGCATGGTGCCCCTTTTTTTCCTTCTTCTTTCCTTTTTTTTTTTTTTTCTTTCCCCCCCCCCCTTTTTTTTTTTTAACTCTGAGCTCATTTGAAAATTCCAATTTCTATAATAATTTGATGCAGCTGCTAAGATGTTCTCTTTCTTTTGATCACTGTTATTAATGATGTGCTGTAACATATGCAACGCTAGCAATCCCAGCTACTATTTCTTACAAAGATCATTTTGTACTTCCCCCTCGTTCTCTCCCCACTCCCTCCCCCCGCTCTGATGAAGCTCATATGTTTTAGGAAGTTCATCTCAGAGTTATTAGTCTAAGAATTAGGAAATGTGTGGGCAGCTCCTCTGTGGTATAAAAGAAATTGGAAAAAGAAACCATTCCCCTTTATTCCCAAAAGAAGGATATTGGCTTTATTTTTGGTCCGGAGTTTACTGTTAAATATTTTCTGGTTCGTTCTTAATGTCATCTTTTGTAACTCTTATTTGCCTCGATGCTTGGATAAAGCTGAGGTTGCTAGCTTATCATTTTTTTTGTAATTTCTTAAATGCTACCAGCCCAAATTCCGCCCGCGGTTGCGCCACTGCCGATACCAGGTCACCCCACCGGATTTGCCCCGCTTTTATCACCTGACAAGCGCCGTCAGAAATCGGAAACCCGGACTCTGATTTCCCTCCCGCTCCGAGGCATTTAAAACCAGTTCAATTAAAATCAGTGTGTTTCCACCTGCACGAGGCGAGGGAACAGACCCGACGAGGCCCTAAAGGAGCGTTGTAGCGGCCCCTGCTCTGTGTATTCATCCCTCCTCCGAGGAGCAAGCCGATATCGCCGCGGTGCTTGCGCGGCCATCGGGTAGAGCTACACGTGTAGAAGCATCTACATCCTTTAGAGCTTGGCCTGCTTTGAGTTTTATTTCCTTTTGTAATTTACCTCCTCTCGGCCCTACCCATTCAGCTATCAAAATGCGTAAATCGGGAATTATTCGGAAAGCCACGCCAAAGGTGGGCCCGCCCCGAGGCGACGGGAGGCGTGGGGTGACCGTGGGGTTGGGTCTCGCGGCACCCATGTGCTTGGGGGCACCCGAGATGCTCGGGGAGGGGGGACACACACACCCCCACACCCGAGGGCGTGGGGTGTGGAGGGAAATTCTGGGTGGATTTGAGGTGTCCGTCGGCTGTGACCCAATGTTAACACCCTGGTCTGTCTTTGGGGCCGTGTCCCTCTGCCTCATCTCAGCCCCGTGCATCCTGTCACCCCACGTCCCCATCCTCAAGCTGCCCTGCCAGGCACTGAGGGGACCCCCAGGCACTGAGGGGACCCCCCCCCCCCACCCCGGGCACCGAGGGGATCCCCCTGGGTACTGAGGGATGCTCAGGGGGCGTGCAAGGAGCTGGCCCAGCGGCTCCACGGGGCCGTTTCACAAATAGCAACGACGGCGCGAGGCAACGCGTTCCCGTTAACGAGAGGCTGGGGGGAAAAGGGAGGCTGCTGCGCCTTGAGCTACGAAGGCGAAAGAAATGCCCTGCTTGGAGGCTGGTGCTGATGGAAATGGGGAAAAAGGAGGAAAAAAAAAAAAAAAAAAAAACCTCAAAAAAAACGAACAAAGCCCCATATTCAAGCACTGTAAGGTGGCATCGTTGGGCACATATGGGACTGGAGGCGCCCAGGTTGGCCGGACCGCCTTCCCCCCCTTTTCCAGTTTGGCTCACCGTTATTTGCATGCGGCAAACTCAGTTATTTGTAGCCTTGGAGCAACAGAAGAAAGGGAAAACGGGAGACATGACGGAGGGTGCGTGTATCGACAAGCACTGCTAAATGGCTCTTTATTCACGTGCCTGGCTGCAGAAGTTTTTGCGCCCTACATTTCTCCCACCACCCCCCCTGCCCAGTCGGAACGAAGCAACCATGAAAAAATAAACCAGGCAGCGATTTTTTTCTTCCCCCCCCCCCCCCCCCCCCCTTCTTCTTTTCTTCTTTCTTTTTTTAATTGCTTCGCTATACGGGCAAAACAGGTGCTGAAATGTGAAACCCTACTGAGGGATTTCCTCTGCAGAACAGCTTGGTGCTAGCACGGACCTAAAGTTAGACGTGCTCCCAATGCTGCACGCGAAAGCGGCTGCCTCTCCTGTGGAAAGGGGCTCGGTACCACCGACTGTCAACAAAATAGCACACTGTCACTTTAAGAAAAAATAAACTAAAATATGAACTACCAAAAACCCTGCCATTTCCAGCCTGGGCTTGATTAATGATTTTTCTATCTAATAAAAGGTTCACAAACCATCTGTTTTTCTCCCTAATGCCTTGCCCAAAGGTTTTTCGTTCCTATTTCAGGCTTGGGGCCAACTGACATTCCCCTCTTTTTTTTTCCCAGCCTTGTAAACAAACCCTTCTCTCTTTTTAATCTTCCAGTGCTGTTTCCTACCCATCGTTATGCATATTCATTGCGAGTAAACATTTTTAGTGTCTACACTTAATCTCTTCCACTGGCAATTACTGTTCTATGCTGTTTTGTAATGCAGAAGGGCCAACGCTTTCCCTTCTAATAACAGCTGGGTCGCAGATGGGGCCTGCAGTCATTGTAGAAAATAAAAATTTACAAGATGCCAGTGGAATTTATTTCAGTTTTATGGAGTCACAGGAGGAACCTTTCTGTTATCCGCCTTCAGTGAAATCTGCAGGCACAAGGCAAGCTTTTGACATTTAATCAAAGGGGGGTTCAGGTAGGGTCTGGAACAACACGAGGAAGAAAGCAGGTGGATCGTATTAGGCAATGCCATGGTTAATTTATTTAGAAGTGATTGGCTTAGATGTGCGCAGCCAATATTTGACATCGTGTATATATCTTGTTTAGCATCCCGCTTCTAAATTGTTACCGCTGTCGAGGCGCCGAGCCGGCGCTGCCGACCCAACCAGGTGTTCGGGCTGGTCGTGGCGCGGAGGTACCGGTGGCCACGGTGGCAATGTCACCCCCATCCCCTGTCCCCGTGTGTTTTTGTCCCATCCATCCCCCCCCCCCCCCCCCTCCTTTTTTTTTTCCTCCTCGCCACCCCCGCGCTCCCCGCTCCGGCGACGGCTCCTCCAGCACGGCCCCTGCCCACCCCGCTGCTGCGTGGAAGGCGTCAGCCCTTCCCTTAGCGAAGGGGGTTGATGTTGGTGAGACCTTTCCTCCCATCCGACCACGGGAAGGTGATTTGCCCCTGGAATGGTTTTAAACCCTGGTGTCGCGGCGCTCAGCCTCTCCGTATAACGCCCCGATGGGGCAGCGTTCAGAGAGCCAGATGCAAATAGAGAAGCGAAAAATGAATCTCTCTCGGCTTTCGCCAAGCCAAAGGGGAATTGTGACCTCGGCGCGGTCGCTGGGGATTTACACGGCGGGGGTGGGTGTGGGGGTGTGGGGGGGAAACAACAGTTTCCTAAGTGGCTCGGCGCCGCTTTAGGAGACGTCGAAGGTGGAGGGAGGCGAGGTGGCCCTGCCCGTCGGCGTCTCGGCGGGGGGAAAGAGTCTCAGGACGAAACGTGGGACAGCGAGAGACGGTGGCACGGGGGCGTTTGGTGTGGGTACGGCCACGGCACGGCACGCCGCGTGGAAATAACACGGCCACGGACCGGTGACACCACCCACGCCGGCTTTTCCCACCGTTCCCGCGCCCAAAGCAGGAGGTTTCCCCCTGGGGAAGCCGGAGCTGGAGGTGCCGGGGGGCGATTCCTGAAATTTCCTGACAGGCAAATATCTGGAGGCACATAATGAGATTAGAAATCGAAGCCGCTTAGAGGAAACTCACAGTAAATAAAAGACATATTTCTATTTAGTGGGCATTGTACAGACAATTTTCCCAGATTTTTTTAAAGTAGTTGAATGAGAAGGAGATAAATGGCAATGTCACATCCCACTTTTTTTTTTTTTTTTTTTTTTTATTCCCCTTCCTCCTCTGTTACCAGCATCCAGAAAGAGAAACTTATCGACTCACTCAAATTAATTAGATTTTAGGTGGTGTGTTTTTTATTATTCATGCATTTTCTTCATTTATAAACCCAGGGTTTTCAAGGCTCTCTCTCTACTGAGGGCAACAGATCTTTTCTTAAAGATCCATAATTTGTACTTCTCAGGGCATTCTGCTTCGTGTAGAAGGAAAATACAACTTTCATGGGGAGAAAAACCTTCAGTTATTGCAAAGAGTCTATCCCTGCCCAACAAATATTTCCCAGAGCTTGGATTTATGGGGAAAAAAAAAAAAAAAAAAGGCTATTAAAGTGTGTGGCTTAGTTAAAACTTTCCCTCCCTCCTTCCATTTTGAAAAGGATGATATTGCTGTTTTTATATGCAAACTATGTTCAGAATATTGAATTTGGTACATTAAATACCAGAGATGAAGATCTTAGTAGCTTTTAATGAAGAGGATAAATTCTCAGAACTAGATTTCCCTGTATATCATCCCCGGTCCCCTTTTCCCAACCCTTTCCTTCATTTACAAATTCAAAAGCTGCAAACAAGCCACTGTGAAGTTTGCTAATCTCAGCGAAATGCTGTTTCTATTGCAAATATTAGTAAAGATTACTAGGACTAAGTCAGGGGCTGGGAGGCGGCTCGGCGGGAACCTCGGGGGTTATCCAGTTTGCAGATCCCGGCAGTTCCAACTGGATCTGGGTAAAGCCCAGTGTGAACCTGCGGTACCAGCTGCTGGGAAACCAGCCTCCTTCTCCGGCGAAAAATGGGAAAGGGGGGAAAGGATGCGCTAATGGGTTTGAAAAGCCTGGAAAAACTGCAGAGCCAGAAGGGAAAAGAAAAAAAAAAAAAAAAAAAAAAAGGGAAATTGCATCGCTGGGGGTGCTTGGCCCTGGGGTCCCCGCGGACGCTGGGGGGGGTCCCGGGCAGCCGGGGCTCTGAGCACCCCGAAACCTCCCCACTGTCACCCTGTCACATCCTCAGCGTCCCCACCCCGGGGCTCTCCCCGTGCTTACACCACGCCGGAGTCCGGCCCCTCCCCTGAAAGCGAAGCCTTTTTTATTTTTTTTTTTCATCGTGCCATCCAGCGAGAAAGCCAGTAAAAAAAAAAAAATAAACAACAGGCAGTCTTGATACACAACCTAAAATTATTTTTGCTCTGTTACTGCAGAAACAGCCAGAAGAGGGACCATAGATTAATTAGCATGCTCTGAACTGACATCACTGACGATGTTGCCGAGGATGCTTATAAACCCAAGCACTGGTCTGGGCATTTCAGCTCTGTTATTAACAAAAAAGGAAGGGTAATCATTCCTGACAAATGAAAAGCAGCGTTGGTGGGAAAGAAGAGCAGGCTTCGGAAAGGAGCTGCGGAAAACGGAGCGCCGCAGCTCGCTCTGCTTCCAAACGCCCTGCGCGCCCCATGAAATATTCAGCAGCTGATACGGGCTGCTCGGGGGCTCCATCTCCCTCCGTGTCTCCATGGTTTACGGCCGACGGTCTCGGGCTCACCCTCCGCCCCGCCGAGCATTATCCGCCTTCGGAGGGTCGTTTGCCACGACGAGGAGCTCCAGGGCTCCCCGGGTTTTCCCTTTGCTCTTTATTGCAGGGCTAACGGGCGGCTTGCCCGCCCTCGCCCGCCTTGGACCCCGGCTTTGGGAGAGGTTTTGCCCCAGAGCTCACCCCATCAAACTCTTCCCACCAAAAGCACCCCGCGGGCTCGCCGCCGTCGCTCTCGGCCGCCACTTTGGGGTTTAACCTCGCGCCGCGGCGTCTTTAGGGCGGTGGAGCCTGGCCAAGTGAGGGGCCTTCAGCTGCTAAAACGAAACGTTCGGGTCGCTGGGGCTGCAGCGAAATCCTCCAGGCTGTCTTTCTTGGCTTGTCTCCGGTTGACGTGTGGCCTTGGAGGAGAGCAGAAATTCGCGTTTTCTCCTCCCGTCGGATTTTCAGCAACGGCAAGGCACCTAACGCGCCGCCGGAACGCGGGAGCAGCCGCGCGTTAACCCGTCTCCCCTGCCCAAAGCTCTGCTCCAAAAGGCAGAGAAAGGGATCCCGGTCCGGGTTCCAAAGTCCAGCACTAACCACAGATCAGATGGGGGACAGCTCTCCATTGCGTTCAAGGACAGAGAACTTCCTCACCATGAATTCTAAATAAATGGGATTGGATCGGAGAGGTACCTGGCGTGAATAATTAGCTTATTTTCCTAATAAAAAAAGAATTAAGAGGTCTTTGTTCAGCCGGAGCTTCAGATTACTGCTTTCCTAAGGCCACTTTCTCCCATACCACGGGCTCAAGGCCATGCCTGACAGTCCTTCAGCTGGCTCCTCGTCCCCCCTCTCAGAGGGAAAGGGGGCACGGGCTCGCCGCCAGCCGGCTCCTTCCTGTGGGCTTCAAGGCAAAACAGTCAAAAAAAAGCAGGAGGAGAGGCTGGCGCGTACAGGAAGGCCACAGGAGTTAGCTTAGCAGGACTTCTGGGGTATCAAGGATCCAGGACGCTTGAGTTTCTGAGTGTTGAAGAGGGAGGAAGAGACGCTAACCATTTCTAGCAGGAAAAAATTCAGTGAATTATTAGTTGGGTGCGAATGAGCTTCCCGAGATCTGTGGTTGCATCCTTCCACTGGCAATAGTGCACATCTCCACCTTTCGCCAAGCTACACATTTCCTTCCACGGGACTTCTCTTGACGAAATACGTAGCGTGAAAAATTGTGGGAGGTGTTTCCCAGGTACACAGCCCCATAGCAAAATGAGTAAACCCCAGCACGGCAGCGCAGCCTGTGGGTGCACAGATTAATACATCGCTCTGCGCTGAAGGACTCTAGCGTAGTTCACAGGTCTTCAAAAAAAAAAAAAAAAAAAAGAAATTAAGAGCAAACTATTTGCTCAGAATTAGTTCCTTGGGGAAAACTGATGGTTTCTCACCTACAATATATAATTCTGAGAATAGGGTACTGGGGTTCATACTGGGGCACATAAGACACAGAAGAAGCGTCACCGAGAAGAATCTTTCCAATTACTTCTGATGCTATTTTCTTCCAGACGACGCTGCTGCTGCGTTTGGGGCTTTCTACGCTGTAAGGGAGGGTGGTTGGGAAGAGGAGATGCTGCTCCTACCCCTCCAAAACAGGCAGGAGCAGGGAGCACAGCCGTCTGCACCGCGGCCCCGGCACGGCCAGGCTGTCGTAAACTCCCTGGAAGAGCGACAGAAACGCTTTGCCAGGTGGGTTAGCTCTCTTTGAGCTCCGGCTTCGCGCTCCCATCTCAGGCAGCGGCGCACGCAGAGTTTAGGCTGTAAAAGATAAGGGTCATATGCATATAGAGTATCTGCATTACGGCTGGCACACCGCTTGCAGTTGTTTGTCACGGGCCGCTTGCCCATTAGAAGTGACATTGGAAATATAAAAGAGGGAGCACATAAAACCCGCAGCTAGTTTGGGCTGTTTGTCAAAGCTGGAAGGGTCTTAACAGAGCAGCAATGAGGCAACAACTTCCAAAGCATCAGCTCAAGCAGCTGGAGTTACTTATTCGGAAGAAATCAGCTGATAGCAGTATATATATTTGAACATTTTCTGAAACCAGAATGGCAAGTATCGACTGAAAACCCAAAGTCAAACCCATAATGTGTATGCAAAATATGCGGCTCTGTTATCTTTATTCTTATTATTTGCAATATTGAGGGCAGTTTCAGTGATGTATAAATAAGTATAAGGCACAGAGTGCAGTTTTGGTGCAGATCCCAAGCATTGCTAAAAATCATTTTCTCAGAGGACTTATTTTTTCCATTTTATTGTGATACGGTTAATTTTTGAGCTTGTTCATCAAACGGTACTTATGAGTTTCTAAGATTTCAGAGACTGCCTCTATTTTTACACTCAATTCTGTAGTAACCCTGTTAGTCTAGATTTTTTTGTGAAGCACCATAACCATTGACAGTGGCAGACAGCGAAGGGTGAGGCTGCCTAAAATCAGGCTTCCAAAAATTATACTCACGTACTAGTGAAAAATAGGCAAGAAGAAAAGTGATAGAGTTAGTACTGATAAATGAATTATGGGTATGTACAATATCACTTTGAAGGAGTTTCCCCAAAGAAAATACCTTTTAATTCCGCAAATTTGTCATCTTCCATGTCAAACACCTTTGGGAGAAGAATTAGCTGTGAAGTCCAGTCCGATACAACAATAAGGCTCTAGACAAGTGGGAGGTAAAAAATGTGAAAGAAAAGGAGCTCAAGTGTGTGTAGGGTCCTGCTTGGAGCTAAAGAGTGGCCAAAGACAACGGAGGTCTGAGGTGAGTTAATCGAGATATATAAGAAAAGAAGAGAGGTAAGAATCCTAGATATTAGCAAGGAGACAGAAGCACAAAGCAAAGGACAAGGAGAGGTAACCATGTCCAGACACAACAAGAACTGCAGAAAAGGCAAGAGGTGGTGGTGAAGGGCAAACCCCTGTCTCAAGGAGCTGAAGTGCACAGGACAGCACGAGCTAGGGCAATTTAGGCTGAAAAAAACCCCAGCAGAGACTCTCAAGGAAGCCTCCGTGCTCCACGTGGTATCAAACCAAGTATTTGTGCAAGAGGAAGAGAGAACTGAGAGTCGTCAGCTGTGAGGAAAACAGCTTTTCCTCCTTGGTAGCCTTAGCACATGGGATATATTTGCTTACAAATGCATATTGTGTGCAGCACAAGTGAGTTGTAGTCCAGGTGAAAAGTAAAAAAAGTGACTTCGACACAAAAACCAGGCTAGCCCTTGGTCTTTTGTGCAACAGAGACACGGGCTGCTAGATGGCTGGGCTTCAAAATGCCGTCTTACGGGTCTTTGCTCGCAGTCAGCTCTGGCAAGGAGCGCGCTAAGAAGTCCTCCAGAGAAAACACAGATGTGATGTGGCAATACGGAAGGGTCTTTAGTAGTCTGGAGAGGTTTTGCAAATGAAGGTGATCACCAGACCACGACTCTCCTCTTTGGCTTAGAATGGAAAGAGTCAGACTTTGGAAGAGTCGTTCCTATGAAGTTGAACGGCTCTTCAGGAGGGTTTCTTCAAAAGGCAGCCTCTGAAATGGCAGCAGTCATATGAGTCTTGGCTACTACAGATGACCCTGAGCCTCCCAGGGAAAAAAAAAAAAAATCATTGTATTGTTCTGTTTTAATTGCTTAGGAATATATGTATTATCTCAGGTATGTGTTTGGGAAGAGGAGGCAAGAGAAGAGAATATGATGCAGAACTTTATTAATAAGAGCAGTAGTATAAATAATTTTATGTGCACTACACTGAGAAATTAATGCTTACTATCTTAAAAAAAAAAAAAAAAGAGGACAAGAAGAGGAAGGAGGAGGAGGAGGAGGAGAAGAAAAAGAAGATGAAGAAGAAGATGAAGAAGAAAAAGAAGATGAAGAAGAAGATGAAGAAGAAGATGAAGAAGAAGAAGAAGAAGAAGAAGAAGAAGAAGAAGAAGAAGAAGAAGAAGAAGAAGAAGAAGAAGAAGAAAAGAAGAAGAAGAAGAGGAAGAAGAAGAAGAAGAAGAGGAAGAAGAGGAAGAAGAAGAGGAGGAGGAGGAGGAAGAAGAAAGATGAAAAAGCTCAAGGGTGCACAACTAGAAAATCAGGCTGAATCCTGGATTTTCCTCTAAATAAATATTAGAAATATTCAAAGAAAGTTAAAACAGAAAGCGATCGAATCTGCTCTCCACAATGAAGCTCTCCATGAAATGGTGGCCGTTCTCCGTTCTCCTCATTTCATACAGATAGAAAGAACAGTATTTGTATTTGGTTTGTGCAGAAAGGCCTCCTTTTGTACAATCAGCTGGGCAGCTTTGCATTTGGCACCGTCCAAGCACATACATAATAAATTCATGACTGTGGAGCTGTAATACATGGCTTGGTGTATTCTGTGCGGTAGCGTAAAAGCAATATCAAAGCGATCCTTGGGACGAGCCAAATTTTAATCCACCCCTCTTGCTAATCTCGACGAACACTGCAATGCTCCTTCAAATGAACTGCTCCCCTAGGACCAAGAGCTACAAGCCTGTGACCCTGGCTTGTACAAGCACACGTACAAGTAGTGCAAAACCCTCCCACACTGCCTGAATGCCAGCTCAGAGATTTTCCCAAGTCAGCAGCGTCACTCCGGAAGAAAGGAAGAGTGTCCCGGGTTGCAGCAGGCAATGTTAGCAGGCTGCTGAAAAAAGGAGCAAGTGAAAAAGAAAATGGGGCTTTTGCAGCTTAACTCCCTGCTCCGTCGCGTTTCTACAGTGTATAGCTACAAAAATCAAGCGTACGCCACTAATCCCGCTCCGATACGTAAAAACCTAACTGCCACTGCTTTCAATCTTCGCCATATATTCATCAATACAATCAAAAATTTACTTCAAGTAAATGTCTTCCGTTAAATACAAATACACCCACCAACTTTATTGCACTCGTGGGCCATGCCGTTTGTCTAGCGCAGTCTAACAGGGATGGAATTGCCGTTAAACCAGTAAAACTTCCCATGGCTATTTCCCTACGGTGACTCAACCGCTCCTAACCCAGGACGAAGGTCCAAAGGCATCTCTGCACCATCCTGCCCCGTGAGGCAGCCCTTCCGAAGCCATCATCTGAGAACATGCCTCTTCCAAATTGTTATTATTTCTTATTTCTGCAACGGTTACGAGCGCTGGGGCTCCTTTTCAATAACACATGAAACACCTGCACTGTTCTCAGTTGCTTTACAGTACGCTTTCGACACGAATCAATGCTGTGCTGGGGATGAGGCTGGACTTGATGACCTCTCCAGGTCCTTTCAGACTACTTTTTATTATTTGGCCAGAGCAAAGTCTGGCAAGGGGAGGGGTCTGCGAAGGTAATTGCAGACCGTCCTGGTAGGTGGCTGCTCTCTGCAACGTGATCATTAGAGAGGACGGCGTCTTTCTCTCCTATCCAGTTCACTTTTGCATTTCCCCATCAAAAGCCTACATTTTCTAAAGAGCTACAGAGAATGGTCAACACAGTAAAACAACTCATATGGCGGATGCTGGGAATTTTCTCCCCGTTTTGACGCATTGAAATGTTTGTTTTGCATTGGCCTGCCCATTAAAAGCAGCCAGTGCCTCTTGACATCTGCACTATATAGCCGGCCTTATGCTATTAACCGTCTCTGCTCCCACAACCGCTGCTGCAATATCCACGCTCTCAGCCGTGCAGTCATAGAGAGCTCCACTTTTTTTCCTGGCACAACCTGTACTTTTAAAAGTAGCAGCAGTTCTCCGAGCCTGCAAAGAGCTGGCACGGGGCGTAAAGGGGCCCCGGAGCCCCTTTGCGGCAGCAGCGCAGCCCTCGCACACATGGCCCACCTCCTCACCCTTCGCTCTCGCCGCGACGGGCCGCGCAAGCTGCCGGCTTTTTGTTGATGTTTTCTTTAAATATTATTTTGCGCTTTTGGCACGGGGAGGGAAGCGTAGTAACCAGCTGGCAGGGCCTCTTCCCTTTGATTGCAGCGCTGATTGTGCACCACATGCCCTTCGCCTCCTCCTCCTCCTCGGTTTGCTACGGCACTGGAGCTGATTGCTGCGGCCACTCGTAGCGAAGGTTTTGGCAGCTGCAAGACCCAGATGCCGATTTCTTTCGGCGGTGGCCTGTGGGTGTCAGCTTGTCTCCCTGTTTGGCATTTCCTCTGGCAAGGAAACCTGCTCTGTGTCAGTGTGTTGTCTGCAGAATGAAAAAAGTTATCGCTGAAATACATCCGAGCGAGCCACGGGGAGGCTGGAAGGAAAACTCTTCTGAAGTTTGCATGGGAGGAGGAAGATATCGGTTGGCTATCTTTGACTCCATCCCTCCTCTACCCCGGCAGCGGTTGCGGAGAACGGCTCCTCGGTTGGAGTTGTTCCTCTGCGGGTCTTGCTCGGGTACGTAGAGACCGGTCGGGTCCTGACACCCCGAGCCACAGCCCCAGCACCGGGCGCTCTGTGGGACACTGCTCCTGAAGGGCATTGCTATCTCCATAATCAGGACACTACTTCTTATTTTAAAGATAAAGGTACCTAACATTTGCTTGGGAAAAGACACAGTGAGCATAAAGTTGCCTCCCGAACCAACTTGCTTACCAAAATAAAAATATATATATCGCAGGACTGGTTTGGGATTTATATAATAATTTTCCTCTGTTTATTTGAAATTCACTTTTTTTATGGGGGATTTTTACATGTCACATTAATCCAGAATATCAATTACTAAGAAGTGAATATTGCTGAATTTTATCTTGCACATAAATCCTTAAAAAAGCCGAATACCCTACAACCCAATAAAAAAGATAAATGAAATGAATGCTAAACATACTGTTTCTTTAATATTTTAAAGTACATTTCTCAGTCAGTTAAGGACTTAACAAGGATCTTTGCACTGGTAATACTGATTGTCAGAGAAAGGAAGTTATAAACGGAAACCTGATTATTTCCCCCATGAAACCAAGGGGTTTTTGCTGCCAACTTCAGTAACAAAAACCAAGGGCCTCAACCGCTTGCTCAGATAATTTGTGAATGATTACTTGTGCCTTTTAGACAGTTAAAATAATGAGCGGATTGCAATCTGCAGCAATTAAAAATTCTGCTTTCCTCCAGCTCAGCCTTAAGATTGTATTTTATTTATTTATGACTAGCCAATTCATGTTGGTTTTTTCTATGCGTAAACCCCTGCACAAACTCTTTCGTCACATCCTGAAGCAGATGTGCCGGGCGTTCGCACGGCATCCCGAGGCGTGGCAGAATCCACCCCTTCCCATCCCCAAAATGCTCAACCCTATACCAAGGAGTTGGATTGAAGCAAGATTATTTAAATGCCATTATATCCTTTCATCGATGTGCGTAAAATGGGCATAAATCCGGTTTGGGCTTGCCTTTCATGGGTGTAAATAATCCTCAGCACCCCGCTTGAAGGAGGTGGCTGTGGGGTGCAGCACAAATCGCACGGCAATTCAGTCGTGGCTGGGAGTGAAAAAGCCCAGGGGAATTTTATTTCTGGCGCTCGGCTCTCACCACTACCAAACACCTCCTCAAACTACACGACCTGGGCAATCATCTGTAAAGTAAGAAGTAAATTCTTACTAAGAAGTGATGGAGTAAATCAGCTCCTTTGGAGCCGACAGAGCTACGTCACAGCAGCGTCTCATCTGTTCCTTGTACATATTATAAAACAAGTCTCCACGTTTTATTTTGTTGTCTTATTTTTACCTCTTAACATTTAAAGAGGCGTGGAAAACAGCTCCTAACGTCCACTTGCTCACTGTAAGTCCTCACCCATAATGTCACAGCTGCTCTCCTTGTGTTCCTAGCATAATCCCTGGAGCAGGGACCACCTTCCCGTTCTGTGTAGAAGCACCATCGAGCACAACACAGGGCTGAAAAATGTAGGGCGCTCAATAAATAATAATAACACATCACAGCACTCCAGCAGAGGAACAGAAGTTAACTCCCATGTTACCAGCACGGAGGCCAGCAGGACTTCAGGAAAGAGAAGGATTTCTCCATTGCTCCATGATCCAGAGTGAACGTGGATTAAGCGGAGAATTCCTGACTGCCAAACACAAGCAGAAAAGAAAAACCCACAAATAAACAACATCGTTAATCCGCTTTGGGGAAAAAGAGGAGAGCAATCAGTGCTCCGGGAGCCGTGACAGCAGAGAGCATGTGGACACCAGGGACGTCACCTAAAGACTGTGAAGATGTTCTTCAGCAAAACCGGATAAATCGGTGCTGCTACAGCTAATGAAGGGGCTTGCTGGAAAGCTGCCTTCCACAAAACTAAAGACGGGGAGCCTTCGCACGTCCTCAACGTGGTTGCGACTCCTCTGCTTCATCAAAAGGAGGTTTATGGGCACGAGCTGGATAAAACCCCAGGGAGACCCTTCCTCCTCCACAATCGGGCCGCCCTGGCCCGTCCCGCCAGGCTTGGGGACGTGGTGTCAAATCTCCCGGCGCCGGGGGCCAGGGGCTGGGGCTGGGCAGGGGAAATCTCTCCTTGAAGGTTGCCGTTGAAGGAGGAGGAAAACCGAGTCCCGTCGCTTGGTAGAGGGTCCCAGCAGGGCCGGAGAAGGACTTTGACAGCATCTCCCACATTCACACGCTTCCCTCCCTTCCTCTCTCCTCCAATGTGTGCATGTAAACATGCACAAATGCCCATATTTAATACTTTGAAATCTATGTATATACACACATATGCCGTTATTTTTATAACGTTTGATAGATTGTTGAGTATAACAGCTCCCAACTAGAAATATTTTACCTACGGTGAAATAGTACAAACCTAGTTTAAATGCCATTTTCCTAAATAGGGTCGTGAAATAACGGCGTTTTTTTAAAGTATAGTTTCTAACTCCTAATTAACCTTGGAGTACTCCGGGAAAGGACAGAGTTTCTTCATTTCTCCTCCCCTCTGTGGCTGGGACCATGCCTGGGAACACAAGCCTCTTTTAGCACAGGCGTAGGCAGGTCCTCACCGAGGAGATGTCACGGTGACCACAAGCGAAGGCAGGGGAGAGATTTGCAACGAGTCTGAAGAAAAAAAAAAAAAAAAAAAAAAAAAAAAAAGGCAGGAGAGAGATTTCACACGCTGCCTGTGTCTTTGTCTTGTCACTCCAGCCCACCGCTCTGGAAGGGAGCGCGGCGTCAAGCACAATGACAGACGCTGGGGAGCCATCCAGCACCCAACGCCTCCCCGGAGCCGCATGCTGCCGCTGCTGAATGCCAGCCCGGAGATGCCGGGGTAACGTGGAACGGGCCCAGCAGCCCCAAGTTTCGCATCCTCTCCTCTGCTCCGCAGGAGGGGGAGGTCGGAAATTAGGAGCGGGAGGTGAGGGGGACACCACTGCCAAAGCCAGCAAAAGGAGGTTTGTCCGGTTTCCCAGCTAAGAGAATAAACAGTGTGTTTTAGCATCCAAGTATTAATGCAAGAATTGCTCAAATACCACGGGAGAAAGCCAGTACAGGCCAGTAAGGTGCTGGCCTGGCGAGCGGGAGATTTGGGTTTCAGTCCCTTGCAGCCTGATCTCCTGTGTCATTTCTGCCATTTCTCCTTCATCATCATCTCAATTAATATATGTACAGTTGTATAACTGAAGATGCTGCTTGCCTGGGGAGAAAGCATAGCCATAAAGCCAGCTGCAACAAAACCTAAAGACTTACCTATGGCTGGGGCAGGACAACAAAAAAAAAAAGAGCATTTTGCAGGGTCCGAGAATTGTGATATCCCTAAGAATTAAGTCATTGCACCATGTTTCAGGCCTAAATTCCCAATGGTCACTTGGAAGAGAATCTCGGTGCCTCAACAGGCTTTTAGGAATTTCCAAGGATTAGGTTTAATCAGTGATCTGAAGTAATTTAATATATTTCCAGTGCTCTCTTCTTTAATACTTAATGACTGATGATTAGGTTTGTGTATCAGATCTGAAATCTGCAAGTTATGTGGCAATTAATGTTTGAAGTACTCTGTAACTTCAAATATAATGATCGTATTTGCAAAGTAATTACAGAATATATGTGCCTAATAAATAATAACACTTAGCACTTCCACAGCACTATTCACCTGAGGAGCTCCAAATGAAAAAAAAAAAAAAAAAGAATAGATGCAATTCAAATGCAAACCGGGTTTTCAGCGACACCTCATGAGAAAGGGTGCAAGGGTTTGCGCGTAGCCAAGGCTCCACACGTCGCCAAGTTAATTCAGTGCTGCAAGAGGCGCGTAAAGCGGGTGACCAAATGCTCTCGCTCTGTTTTAGCAGGGAAATGGAGGGTGCAGCTCCAAGAGCAGTTTTGAGGTGCCCCAGGAGCCCAGCCCTCTGCTACAGCTCATTGCTCTTCCAGTTGGGCTTGGACAAGGGTGTGTGTAGAGACACCACCAGTGAGGTGCACGCAGGGCTAGATTAAAAAAAAAAAAAAAACAAAAAAACAAAAACAAAAAAAAAAAAAAAAAAAACAAAAACAAAAACCCCCCCAAAAAACAAACAAGCAAAGAAAACCACCCCACACCCTGCAAACAACAACAACAAAATACTTTTAAAACATTCAAACCACTCAACATGTGGACTACAATGAACTTCGGTGCGCAGAGGAAAATGGATGGCAAGATGGAAGGAGGAAGACGTAGGACAAGAGGAAAACAGCCACAAGTTGCGCCAGGGGAGGTTTAGGTGGGATATTAGGAGAATTTTCTGCACTGAAAGGGCTGTCAAACTTTGGACCAGGGAACTGATGGAGCCGCCATCCCTGGAGGGATTTAAAAGACGTGGAGATGTGGCGCTTGGGGACGTGGCTTAGTGGTGGCCTTGGCAGCGCTGGGTCAACGGTTGGACTCGATGATCTGAAAGGCCTTTTCCAACTGAAACGATTCTGTGATTCTAAGATTTTACGACGTGGGTGATGCCCAGGATACAGGGTGGTCCTGGCCCTTCCCTGGGCACTGGATCTGCCTTCTCCTTGGAGCTCTATTTCGGGAGTGTGCCGCCCACCCTCAGAGAACTCATCCCTACTCAACAACAACAGGCAGGTGAAATCAGAAAATCACAGAATGCTTTGGGTGGGAAGGGACCTTAAAGATCATCTAATTTCACCCCCCTGCCACGAGCAGGGCCCCCTTCCCCCAGCCCAGGGTGCTCCCAGCCCCGTCCAACCTGGCCTTGAACCCTTCCAGGGAGGGGGCAGCCGCAATCCAACAAATCCCAACCCGCAGAGGCAATGAGACAGCTTTTTTTGGAAATAAATATTTAAGCGCCCAGTCTCTATTTTAAACCACCCAAAGCATAAACGAGCTTTACGTACAGAGGCAGATGTACATGTCACTCAATGTTCATTATTCAGACGAGAGGGTCTTTATAACAGGGTCGACAATCAGCCAAGAGACCCTCTATAAGCAATCGTTTTGTTGCAGCAGCTTCTGGCAGACCATGATCCAGTGGCGGAATCCCTGCCATGTCTCCTGGCCGGCCACGTACGTAGAGCAGGAGGTTTAGAGTTCATCCTCCCCGCTCCCGTCCTCACCAGCAGAGGAGTTAGTAAGAAGAAAAGGAGCGATGCAACACGGCAGGGTCCGGCCTCACTTGTTTCCATTACACAAACTTCCTCTTTGCTTAATTCCTGGTTGACCTTGAAGTTTAATTACAGGCTAAAAAGAACAGTTACGTAACGGAGGCAGCAAACCTAAATAAAACAAAAACAGAAGGGCCATATGCCACATAGCCCAGAAAAATCTAGAATCAAATTACACTCTTTGAATTATTTACAATATTTCTTCTTGCCAAATCTAAGCAAATATTCCACTTGCTTCAACCTCGCTTTAAGAGCTTTAACTGTTTACTGTAAACCCAAGCATACAATAGCTCTTTCATCAAACATTTCACTGCACATTCCGCATTAATAAATATTACAAGGATATTTTATTATAAAAAAGGCTAGATGTAGTTTTCATGAATCTTCTAGCTGCTGTACTGAAAATTAGTCTGAACAAGGCATTTCCTCTCAGGCCATGTAGTCTAGTAGCATTTGAGCTATTGAGTAAATATAGCTAAGCTAATATTATTATTTTAATAGCAGTTTCCCACCACATACCGAAATGGAAAAATGAACATGAAAACATTTCATAATCATGTATTGTGTTTGCTCAGATTTATTCATTGTGATATGATTCTAAACTACTAAATACGCCTCGGTGTGGCTGTTCGGTCTGATTAGGCAAGTGTCTGAACATGCCTATCCCGATTTTCAGCGGGGAGGAGTAGTTGCTTCGTGCAGTAGGAGAGCTTCCACCACAACGGGCCATCCCATCTTCAGGCATTTAACTTAAAGATTTAGATGACAAGACGTAGATTGAGTAACTACATTTGGAAAACGGTGACCACTGTCTGAGTTTCCTTATCTGGAAAAACAGGGGAATGCTTGTTTGCCTGCACCGTAGGAACCTCCTGAGGGTTGTTGACATTTGAATGGCTCCGCGAAGAAGTAAAGAAGTGATGTTATTAATCACTGTGTAAGCTCCATGCTTTACAGCTAGGTGAGATGAGAATATCCCTGCTTTGACAAGTTGTGCTCTTGAAAGACAATGTAAAAATAGAGAATGTGGAGGATTGCAAGGATAAAAAGGAGAGGGGAAAGAGAAGATGTGACAGATTCAACTAGTAGCTTCCAGCTCCATTTTCCCACCCCCACGCCACCACCCCCTATTGCTTCCTCGGTTGGTTTTGCAGCCCTTTTGATTGCAGTACACTGTAAGGGAGATGCATGGAACCAGATTAAAAAAACAAAACAAAACAAAACAAAACAAAACAAAACAAAACAAAAAAAACAAAAAAAGGAAAAAGAAGAAAGAAAAAAGAAAAAAGAAAAAAAGAAAAAAGAAAAAATGAAAAAGAAAAAAGAGAAAGGAAAAAAGAAAAAAGAAAAAGGAAAAGAGAAAAGAAAAAAGAAAAAAAAAAGAAAAAAGAAAAAAAGAAAAAAGAAAAAAGAAAAAAAAAAGAAAAAAGAAAAAGAAAAAAAAAGAGAAATCAAAAAATAAAATAAGCCCCAACCTAAATTAACATTTTTAAAACTCAACTCATTTCTCTGCTCCTCAATACAGAAAGACTTCAAGTGCCCTAAAGACTGTGCAATCTTTTACCTGCAAAAAAATTTTGTTCCTTCCAAAAGGTTTTGTTCTAGAAGCGCAAACCAAGGCTGCTGAAAAAGGGCTGAGGTTGGGCCACCAACGCGCCAACCTCGGAGCCTACCACGTGCCGAACATCCCTTCCAGCAAGCCTGCTGCTCTCCGTACCCTGAGGTGAGCTTTTTTGGGGGTGGGCTGTGGGAAAGATGGCTTCACGCCCCGGTTGAAGCTGGTTTGCTCTGCTGGGAACACACAAACTTCTCTGGACTGGAGGAAAAGAGGCAGAACGAGCCTTTGCTGTCGGCTTCCGCCCGGCCGCATCGCAGAGGGTGTCCCAGCTCCTGGCCCGGAGATGGTGCACGTCTTTTCCATAAATACACGGTATTTATTTCATTATCTACGTCACCCAAGCGTAGCTGCAGAATAAAAACATGAGATGCAATTGCAGCACGACCTAAAAGACATCATCTTCTCCTCGGTCAGGCTCTGATCATTAGCTTCGACCATCCCACACGCTTTAGGTTTTTCTCTCTCCCCAGCACTGTTTCCCTCCCTTATCTTCCTGTGAATACCTGAGTCTCTGTCCCTCACAGGTTTTCCAGTCGGGAGGCTGCAGTTGCCACTGAGGTTATTTGGGATGGACCTTTTCAAGAGAAGAATTACGATTGTCCACCAAGGAAAGCGGCGGGTCAGTTAATTTGGGAGAGACAGAGCTTTTACGGTATTTATTTGATTAATATTGCCACCTCCACCAACCTCTGTGTGTAAAAAGCATGGATATATACACAAGGCCAAGCAGAAGGTCCATCTGCTTTATGCCTGACCACCACTTTGACTCTTCAGTGATGTGAAACCCAAACTTTTACTGCCTTTGCTGTTGGCAGAAGACTGTTTTCTCCTGCACCTCCATGCTCCTGGTAGGTATGCATCCACTGCTCCCAAAATAAACTGAGCTTGAATCTAACTTGAGACAGGAATTGACAGCATGAATCATGCTGGTGCAAACGTCATCTCAGTAATTGGAACATGGATATATGCCTGTGGAAATTATAAAAGTAGCAAATAACTGTATTACAGAACTAAGGAGAGGAAACCTGGCTCTGCCAAATCAAAGAAAGCTTTACTTGGCCTTCAGTAATGTCAAGAGCTAGTCTCATTGCCACTCATTACAGCTGACAGTGTATTCTGCTTACTTCACCCATCTGCAGATGGGATTCATTGCACCTAACTTTAGTCATAGAGGCATCTGGTCTGAGCTGCTCTTCTCAGCTCCTCTCACTGTAAATGGAAGAGGTGAGTACCTCAGGAAGAGAGGAATTCATCACGTCTATTTTCAGGAGCAGTCTTAGGTCAGGACAAATCACCTCTCAGGAGTCCAACCTCTCTCCATTAATTATAGAGGGAACCTGGATTTTCTTAGACTGTATCAACTGATTTTCACACGGCCAATGACAGCTGTGATAAATCTGACCCCATAGGATTGTACAAAGATTTTTGCTTTTACCCCTATTTCAGTTCTCTCCAAATATCTGTCATTCTTTCCGAACTGTGATCGATACTTTGTGTCAAGGAATATTATTGAACCGGTGATTCTTTCTTCTATGGGCACGTTATGAGAGATGGGCCTTTGCTAGAATGCTTTGGAGCTCCTCACATAATATTCCCATAAATATAAAATGAGTTGAATTATCCATACTGTATCCACATTTCTCTTCACTATGGCATGCCAAATTCATCTCCTCGCATGGAGCACAATTCAGGTAAGTACGAGCAAGCGAGGAAGATGTTTCTTTCATTTTTAATGACTCAAAGATGTCTTGAGGTCCTTCCGGTTATTTGAGAGACAGTATTTCTCAACTGCTTTATTTTATTCATTAAGCTGGGCTACTTGACTTCCTTCTGTGCTCCTTGAAGTGCTCGGGAGGGTCTGAAGAATTAAAAAATGAGGTTCCCTCCAGACAGTGTGTCTCCGTATATATTTTTACAATCTGAAGAAAACCCATTGAGTTTGCAGAACCGTGTTAGGAAGTAAAGCAACCTTAATTCAGAATCCTCACGCTTACGAGACACAGGTGCTCTTTGTTCTCTATTTTTTTGTCATCCAAGGGCTCTTCCTCAGCCGTTTTGACCAGGCAGACCCCCTCACCACTGTCATGATCTTTTGCCTGACCGCTGCAGGTTGGGTTTGTCTCATTGCTGCTCTGTCCGTCACTAGCTCTTGCTGGGACTTTCCTACTTCCACTGGTTCAAGAGCAGAGACAAAAATTGTCACTTTGGCCGATCCCATGTACTTTGACTTGTCCTGTCCAGGAAAAGAAAGCACACAACTCCTTCTCTAGATCAGCAAGGAAACCCTTCTGCCTCCACCTTCCTCCAGGCTCTGGCTGATATTCTTCATACCAAGGAGTCTCACCTTGAATCTCAGTTCTCTCCTTTGAGGCAAGTCAGTGCTGCCTATACCAGCACATCCCGTACAACGAGGTAGCCAGGAGGATTTATATATTTTTGCAAGATGATTTGGGGAATGGCTTATCCTTGACAGCACATCCTGAAGTAGCAGTGTTTTAAAGATGAAGCTGAGGTTTAAGTTTGTGCTTGGTGAGAAGGAACTAAGGGGAAGGGTTCTTTTTTTTAATTTGGATAGGAAAACTGGACATTGGAAAATATCAGAAAAAGACAATGTATCTTTTTTTTTTTTTTTTTTTTTTTTTTTCCTCCTCAGTAAGCCAAGTCTAAGTCTGCATACGAAACGCGTGGAAGAGAAAGCCACATTTGATGCCTTTATTTGATGAAGAACTGTTTCACTCAGGAAAGTTGATACAACCTCTATAGACACCCTTCGGTACAAATAGAGATAAACCAGGAAGACACTTGACAGAGGAGCAGCTTGTGGCTTATGAAATCAGCCAAGCTGGCTCTGATGAGCCAGATCCAGAACACAGATGAAATTTGCTTAAGTGGATCTTTATGAAAATGATAGCTTCGCAGTCTTGGGAAAATTCCCAGGGAGTGGGGAACACTGCGAGCTAGCACGGACACCATGTCAGCTTGCTCAGGTATCAGCAAGGCGGGAATAGACATCTTCCCCTGACCAAACCCTTTTGCATGTCTCAGGAAAGTGTCCAAAAAAAAAAAAAAAAAAAATAACGATGGCTACCGAGACGGGTTTAGCTCCAGCCTGCAACATCTGAAAGCAGTGCTAGCTCTCCCTTCCCCCTTCTCGAGTCTTTCACCTACTTGGCCGTGTACCAGAAAGAGCCTGAACAAAAGTGAGAGACCCTGAAGCTTGAAGCCACTCTATAGTTAGAAGCGGCGCTAAGATTAGAGAGCGCGAAGTGTGAGATAGCTGAAAGCCTGTGAATTGTGCTAAGGATAGAAAGTTAGAAGTAGGAGGCAGCCAAACTCGATACTGAGAAATCAGAAGTTGAGCACTAAAGTTGGATGAGATTTATGGGTAGAGAACATAGCCTCTTACTGCTCTGGAGGCAAGGTAGTGCCTAGCAGCCAAGGATGTTCTGTGAAGCCACGCTGTTCGGATCTGATAGCCTGCTTCCTAAAATAGAGATTATATCACATCTTTTGATAGAATGCGCGATACACGTAAAGTACCAGAAGACCAGAAAATGTGCTTTTCTTGCCCGTAGCTCCCAGGGAAAGTCCTGTCTCCCTTCGGCGCTCTAGACAGAGCCGGCAGCCAGCCAGGTTACCATGCATTCAGAGATGCTCTGACTTACTGCAGTGCTTCCCCAGCCAAGAGATTTGCATTGCATAGATCTGCCTCTAGACTCTAGAAACAGGCTAAATAGCGAACTAATGAAAGGGAAGGGGTGAATGATGGTACCTCTCTAGCTGTTACCTCTCCCAAGCAGCAAGGAGTGAGCACGGTGAGTTGGCTTTATCCTCTAAACCCCGTTAAAATATGTGCAAGTCCTGCAACCCGTTTCAAAGTACATCTCCAGAGCCTCTGAAACACAGGGCATCATGTCATTGGAAAATGAATCCGAACGCCATCCTAATCATATTAAACACCAGCACTGTCACCTGGGAAATGACAGATCATCTGTGATGAAAAGCCAGGGCTCTCTTGGATCCCGTTAAACTTGGGGAAATTGTTGCTCAGCGCATTGAATGGTCTGTAACCAGTTCAAACAAATTTTAGTGACGGAAAGCGCTGTAGAACCAAGAGCTCAAAACTGAATTCTTACCAAAAAAAAAAAAAAAAAAAAAAAGCTCGAGAGGTGGGAGATTTTTTCCTGCCTGCTACAAATCAAAGTCTGTCAGTCGGTAGCAGTCAAGTACAGCAGGTCAGAGCTAACCTGGCAGAGAAGATCACCAAGGAGAGGAAAGGCACGCCGGAGCTGGCAGCACCGGCAAACCTAGCAGCCTCCAGTGGTTACCATAATTAAGAAAGACAAGTGGGAGAGAAGCTCTGTGCAGAGGAGAGAAGGCTCCACGCCACTGCCGTGCTCAGCCTCTTCTTACCGGTATCTTCAGGAGGTAAAATATCTCCGTGCACTGGCTGGACCCGAGGGGCGTTGGCAAACCTTGGCTGGAAGCGCCTTCGCGGCGGAAATCTGCATTCAGCGCAAAGGCAGGGCTCTCGTGTTGAGGCCACCACTTTGTAAAAGCGAACAATGCAGCAGCTTTTCCGACCATGGTCGATTAAGCGTTGGCAAGATTGCATAACTTCATGCGAGCTGCGGATGGCCACGATCAGCAGCAGCTGAAAAGTAGCCAAGAAACATGTGGATTTGCGCTGTAAAGGCTAGAAGAGGCCATTTTAACCATTAAAGTGCAAAAATGTGAAACTGGAGCCATCGGGATTAATTACAGAAACTATGAGACTGGAGGAGTGAGTGGTAGGAGGACAAGGAAAAGGAGAAGGCTCTGCACGTCTTTAAAGGTGAAGACCCTTCCTCGCCCAGCGGTCTTTTCACAGCTCACAAGATAGGCTTGGCTGTGAAAAGATTTGCAAATTAGTATGTGAGTTACACAGAAAATTCCCGTGCGTTGCTCCTCCTTTTATTGGGCTCCATTAAAGGTGTAAACCCACCAAGTAATTTTGTTAAAGGCTTGTGAATCAGTCTGGAGCTGGTAAGAGAAGCCTCGTTGGCAAGTTCTGCCCTCGCTAACTGAAATTTTAACAAGATGTTTAAATTGTTGACTGAGGCTCCAGACACTGGATTAGGAAGTGTGCTTTGGCAGGTGGGAGAAAGCAACGGAAAACTGCCTTTGCTTTTTTAAAATGAAAAATCTGAACTTCGTGTGAACAAATGCATTCAGATGAGTCATACCATTGTGTGAACAGTCAAATAAAATATTAGTCCCGAAAGCTCGTTCCTCTCTCAGCTTGGCTTCATAGGGTGACCGGGATACGCCACAGGGGCTCCGTTTAACACACGCTCTCTACTCATTCCAGGCAAGGAGCATGGAGCAGAAGATTCCTTGTATTTTGAGACAGCCCTGTGCTTTTTCCTCCAGAAGAGGACATCGGCCAGTCTTCGATGCTACCTTTCTTCAGCAGAACATACTGCCTGGTCTCCTAAAGAGTCAATCATCCCAAACTTGGCATTGTCGCTGCAAAGCGATGGCCATCGGAGCTGGCTTCAGTCGAAGCCACCGATGACCTTCTTGCATCAGCATCATTTCTGGCAGCATATGACACGCGACTGCCAAGTTACATACTTTATAGAAATAGAAGCTTCGGTGTACGAAGAAGCTTCACCCAGAACTTGAGCACAGATCTCCCAAACTTCAACAGATAAACATTACGATAAACGAACTTTAATAGATAAAAGATAAACAGTCTGGAAACAGCAAGTACCAAAATGGTCAGCGGTGCAATGGGGGGAGTTTCAGTCTCCCTTCCAATTACATTGAGAAAGAAGATAACCTCCGGTAAAGACACGTGGAGAAAATTGGTACCTGAGTGGAGCTGGAGGGAATCCAAGGAAACAACCTGGGTGTAAGAGTGACCTCAGACCAGCTTCTTTTCTCCGAGTACAACCAGAGGATGTAAGAGGTGGGAGCCCAGCCACATCGTCAGGGAACTGTCTAAACAGGCCGCCAGCTGGATAAGGAGACAGAACTCTGGTCTATTCTATTTCTCCTCAGATGCTTTTACAACCAGTGTGACTGTGGCATTGGGGTTTTGAAAATACATCATTTTAGCTAACCTCTTCTAGCTTGTGATAAGGGTGATGTTGAAATAACGAGAAAACACCCAAGCGGAGCAAAGACCTTAAACCAGAAACCTGGCTCGTTCCCGTAACAGCTCGCACCCCAAACGGTGTTTGGGTGTTCTCCAGAATAACCAAATAGGATACCTCTCCTTAGCTGCTGAGCTAATTCCTGAATTAATGAGGCAGAAACTCCGTGGAAGGAGCACTTTTGGATAAAAAGCGTTGCCCTTGGCAAGCTTTAGCGGAGCAGAGAGCGCCCAAGCCCCATCTTGGGGTACGTGTTACACCTGCCGGCTTCTGCGACACACGGCTGGGGCTACGCAGGGACCCGCAGCAGGCAAGCTGGATGACTCCGTCCCGCTCCGAAGCCGTCGCAAGCATCACCCACCTGCACGGATGCCCCGGGGGAGGGCCAAGGCCCCGTTTGATTTCCTGGAGCGTTTTGCACGTGCCAAGCCAAGACCCCCGTTAACTTGAGCCGCATGGGCACTCTCAGTACTTCAAACGTGGCCTCTCGCATGAATTAGTATCACACGTGCTTTTTCAAAAAAAAAAAAAAAAAACAGAGAAAGAAAGAGTTTGAAGACCAGCTTTGAAAGAAATTAATGACCAGCTTTGGAAATGTCGGTTTAAGTGAATTACCAGCTTCCTACTCTCTGCCCCTGTCATTATTTTCCAACTTTGGCAACAAAGGGGACAATATCCCAAGGCAGCAGTTTCCTTCACTGCACTGCTCGGAGCTCAGAGCAATATTCCTGCACGAGGCAGAGACCTTGACAAAAGAAAACAGCTCTTCTTGTGTGTCACCTGGGGTACCTGTAACATGTATCGTTTTAGCTAAATATGGATGTGAATATATATATATATATATTCATGGGAAAAGCCAGCTACCCGATACCCTGCGTGCTTCAGCAGGTTTAAAGCACCGTTGTAACAGCTCAAAGGTATTGGAACAGTTGCACTAAGAGGTAAACTAAGTCCCGGGGATCCTGCAAAACCCCACGAAGCAGATTTTGGTTTTGTAAAGCTGTACCTAAAACCAGAAGTATTTTGGATATAAATTCCAAAGTTTGGAGTAGGATTAGGCAAAATATTCTAATGTAAGCCCATGTCTATTTAATGGATAGAGTTCTCCTTCAGTATTTATCTTGCTGCTGCTCTTTCTTTATCATTCCTTGATCCCCAGCTAATCTCTGCTTCATAACTGAATGTTTTCTGTGCATATCTTAATCAGCTCTGCCTCTCAGGTCAGAGATCAGGGCATATATTTTAAAAGGGCATTTCAGCCTAGAGCAGACACTCGATTGTTATGGTTGCAGTATAAATCATTTATGGAGAGAGAAGCTTTCTGGCTAATTCTCAGAGATATGCAAATGATAACTCCTGCCTGCTGCATGTTTACAATGCAATAACCATAAATGGAGATAAAACCCGAAAAATCCACGTCCCACAGAGGGAGGGGGTGGGCTGTTCTCAAATTATGGACGGCTTGAAAAAGAACAGATAGTTTGCAATAAAAAGCTCAACTTCCAGGGCAGGTTTTTCCCCCTTCGTTCTTTCTACGGCAAAAAAACAATACGAGGAAACCACACAGGAACAGCTGGATCCCAAACATCCCTGTTTTCAGAATATATGCACCGAGATTTGCACACAGTGCTGCTCTGGGGGCTGCTGGGGGCTTTGCAAGCAGGGAGCACGGCGGGAGGGCTCGCAGGCTGTTAAAAGGGAATCTCTGCTGTTCCTGCAGGGCCCTTCAGCGACGGCACAACCCGGCTCGCGGTGAAGTCAACGGGAGTTTGACTTCAATGGAGCAGAGTTAGGTTAATGCTGAATGTTTTGGAAAACACCATTCCCACTTGCCAGCCCGAATCCTCTGAGATCTCCCCATCATTAGTTTAATTCAACCATAAATGTTTGGAACAGCAGCCAAGGGATTAAAATGATCAACAAAGTCAATTGCTTTGTTTGTAAATGTTCTTTTGCTTAGTTTTCTGCAATGTAAAAGTTGTTCTATGAACCTTGTTTTGACTCATTTAAACCCCATTTAGTAATCCTGCAGGAAAGACAGTATTTGCGATGTTAGTGTGATATCTTCCGTCTAAAAAACATCCCCTACCCTTATGAACTTCTAGTAGCTTGTCCCAGATTGGGCTGGTAAAGGCACTTCTGTTTTACAGAAGCGTGAAGTGCTCATATTTCAATAAAGAGTTGAGGAAAAAAATGCCAGAATTCTGTTCTTTTTCCAGAGTTTTTGAAGATGAAGACATTGAAGCGTTTAGAAATGCCTGGCATAGCGTTTTTGGAAAGGTACATTAGCCTGCTTTTGAATTCCAGAACTGACTTAGTCTAGAAACCTCACGTATATTTTCATACTCTCAGGCTCCTAGAGAAATAATGAGCAGGTGGAAATGCCAAAATTATCTGCAATGAGAAAAGACTCATTTGAACCGCTATTCAGAAATCTGCGACGACCTGCAGAGATCCGTCCAGGTGAGATTATTCTTGGTTTGCTTGCGCAATTTAAACGAGCAGCTCCGCCGCCTCGGAAGCTGCCGCGACATCTTCAGGCAGCGAGTCCCTTCTGAGGAAGGCGCTCGCTCCCCTCCTCCCCGCACCCCATGCCCGTGAGCGCAGGGTGTTCCCCCGCTCCTGCCGCGCTTGCTCACGGAGTCTTTGCTCGTGCGGAGCAGCTCTGGGCAGAGGGATTTTTTCTTTCCCTTCCTCGTCCTTTCTGGAGGAGGGGTGAGCTGGATGATCTACGTGTTAGCTTCGCAGCGGCCTTGGGACGGACAGCTGCGCCCGGAAACCTTGGGTTGTACCTCCCCGCTCCATTCCGTGCCCGTAACCCTAACCCCTTGCCCTGCAGAGGGATGGCAGCTCTCCCTCTTCTTCCTCATCACCTTCCGTGGTGGGAATTAAATTGCAAACGTGGCTCTCAAGCAAGCTTCCGAAGCGGAGGTCTGAGAAGCTGCCTCTCCCCATTTTCCTTTTTCACTCGATGCGAAGGCTTCCCAGCCATTCGATATTCCCCGCTCGCTTTGTGATTGATAAATGTGCGTTTGTGCACAGGTGATTTTTCCACCTCTCTAGTCACACCAGCTACTATACCTCCCATCGAGGTAATGGAAAGCATCCACTGCTTATCTCTGAGCAGCACATTAAACAAAGCAACATAATGAGCTGCATTTTGTTGAGGGCTCTCCAGGTCCCCCAAATCCTTCTCAAATGTTATTGTTTGTAAAATGTTTGATAAAAAATAAATGATGCTTTCAATTTAAACAAAACCTCACACTGTTACCGGTTTTAATAACAGTTTTGACAGATGAGATTTTCATCATCTGTTTTTTCTTTGTAAAGGCTTCTTCAATAAACTAAAAATGCTTTAAACTAACAGATGTGACTATAAAGTAAGGCTGAGACATCAGGAGCTGAGGTTTGTCAAATGCTACAATATATAAATTAATTCCTAGTTTAAGCTTCCACTGAGCATTGGAACATCCGTTTTCCTCCGTTGTTGGTTACTGAGTGGTTAGCTGACCTTGCACAGGTTTCACACACGCAGGAAAACTGAGCTGGAGAAATCTACACTTGGACAATTAAAATTATGTATGTGTTTTGGGCACTAAAAAATGCAACAATTTCTTGATGGTAAGTAAGAAGTTTGCAGCCAGAGCTAGACACCTGACGGTCGTCTGGTATCCATCAAAGGGGAGCATTTTTCAGCTCCCTTGAATTCTCGGCACTTTTAAAACCCAGGATCATTATCTGAATACTGACGTAGGAGCCCCAAAGACTGCTTTTAGGCAAGAATTTCAAAACCTGCAGCCTCCTTTCCTCCCTAACATTCCTCCATCTTTGCGCTAGGTTTAATCTATTTAGTTTCTCTTATGTTACAAACCTGGCTAGGAGGCACCCCAGAATCAATACAGGGTAATGCTGATGCTTGAAGAACTGTCAAGGTGTGTATTTTTATCTGTGAAAAGTTCAGAAATTAGAATTTCCAATGATATCCTGATATATTTACTGATTTAGAGAAGAGTTTTGCTTTCTTTGTTGGAGAGGAGTTTTGCTTTCTTTGTTGGAGAGGAGTTTTGTTTTCTTTGTTGGAGAGGAGTTTTGCTTTCTTTGATGGGCTTTAAGCAGTGCAACACTTAAAGCCTGATTGCTTGTAAACCCTAACTCTGCTTGGTTTGAAATTTCTGATATTCTTCTTCTTCTGTTTCACATGGTTTGCATTCGGTCCCGCTTCTCCGATGTGTTGAGCTTCTGCAACGCAAGGAGGACTCTGCGGCTGACGCCGCGGGGGGACGGGGAGGATCCCCAAACGGTAAAGAAGGCTTCTAAAGAAAACTTGACATGACCTCTACGTTGCTCCGCTCATCAGCTCTGGTTTTGACCCTGCTGGGGAGCGTGGAGGCCAACGTGGAGCGGAAGAAGGAGAACATCTTGGGTCCCAGGTCTCCTCTGGGCTGGGGAAATTTGTCCAACACCTCTGAAGACCCCAGAAGCTCCAGTGCAGACACATGAATTCATTGTTTGGGTTTTTTTTTTTCTCGTGCGGTTCTTCTCGATGTGGTAAGGGTGTGAGGTTTCCGTAGGTATAGATAAACTATTTATACAATGTGGCCATGACTTCAGCTATGTCTCTGGATTTTACTGGAACACCAAAAAAAAATAACTAAGACATAACGGGGTCTTGCCTCACGACTACGATTCTTAGGTGCTGCTGCAATACAAAGGCATGCATAAATGAATTCATAATATCCACAGGGGTGATGGTATGTAAATGGATCAGCTCCGGATAGGAAAAAAAGGGTGGATGAAACAAAAGTACTGATGTCATAAAAATTCCGAAAGGAAATTTCTGGAGCGCATTGATTTGATAAGTGAATGCTTAAATAAGACTTTGGAAGAGACATTTTCCTAAAGACACAACTCCTCTGAGATCTTCGCTGCCAGAGGCCGGCAAGGTGCAACAAGGGCGAATTCTCCATCCAAGGAGTGTTTGATATTTATGTAGATTCTTGAGAAGGTACATTACACTTACTTTTATTTGATGTTTCATTACGGAGTCCCAGAGACTCCCCTGAAATAACTCCTCATTGTTGCAGTTTTTATACCTTGATATCGCTCTATCTCAGATTCTCTTTTCAAACTCAGAGTGCCGTTCATTAAATTCTTTCTTCTATGGAGCCATAAATGCAGTAATCTAGATCCTGATAAAGGCTTTAAAGCTATCCCATAGGATACTTGCGGTTGGAACTGATGGAACATTAGTGTCAAGGAAGCATATTATTTGAGTCTCAATATAATTAATAAACCCTTTCTCTCCCCCACAGGAATGTGCTAAATCTCCGAGTCTTGTTTGTGTTAGGCAAAAGATTTAGTTACCTCTAACAGAAAAAAGGAAAAAAAAAAAAAAAAAAAAAAAAAACAAAAAAAAAACCACGATGAAAAAGGCTTTAAATATTTAACAGTTTAAACCCTACATAAATTGGAGATTTGAATAAAAAATCAGCCCAAGTATATTTGTATGAAACTGGTGAACAGAAGGAATATACATGCTCAGAGGAATAGATTTTATGCCAAACATCAATCAATCCCAGCTCCGAAGCCTATTTATAATACTGTGGGGGTTCTGGACGGTTGCACTTCACACTGTGAGGACCAATCCATGACATTATCTGTTGAACAATTGAAGTCTTTACAAATAATTAAAACTCTGTTTGAAAATGGAGATATTTTCCACAGCTTTTGTGTCCATGCACCGGATCATAGATATTTGAGTGTGTAAATAATGACTAGTTAATGTCGAGAGCCTGTAGCATATTTGCCTTGCCATATTGTTTTCTGCTGTGTCTTTCTCTCTATCTATTCATTCCGTTGGCACAAATATGTATTTATTTCCACCTTTCGCTTCCCTTTCCCCTCACTTCCATCCAGGGCAACTGAGTGCTGTTCCAGACCCTGGAGCAAAAGAAAAAAAATCATTTTTCCCTGCCTTTGCAACCTCCTGTCCTCCTCCCAGACCCCTCTTTCTTTCTCCTTGTAGCACAATGTTTTCCAATCATTTCTATGTCCTCTGGGGCTGTTTGTAGTGCCAGGCCATGCTCGCTTGCCCTACTTACACCCATGGAAACTAGAGCTAACGCTTCCCGAGTGCGCGTACGGCGCTGTCGGAGGTGTGAGACTCATCAGGCTCTTTCTACGACAGAGAAATAGGTTGGGAATCGCACAGATTGAGAAACGCCTCGGCTGTTGTTTCCGGATGATGGAGGAGTCGCTTGGTGTTGCATGGATGTTTCACGGCACCTCACACCCCAAGGAGGTGCCCTGATTTGCTGAATTTAATCACAAAGGGGACCTGATCACATTCCTCATGAGGAGAAGCGTGGAGGTGGGACCAGTGGGCACCAATCAAGAAGAAGAAGAAGGAGGAGAAGAAGGAGAAGAAGGAGAAGAAGAAGAAGAAGAAGAAGAAGAAGAAGAAGAAGAAGAAGAAGAAGAAGAAGAAGAAGAAGAAGAAGAAGAAGAAGAAGAAGAAGAAGAAGAAGAAGAAGAAGAAGAAGAAGAAGAAGAAGAAGAAGAAGAAGAAGAAGAAGAAGAAGAAGAAGAAGAAGAAGAAGAAGAAGAAGAAGAAGAAGAAGAAGAAGAAAAGAAGAAGAAGAAGAAGAAGAAGAAGAAGAAAAAGAAGAAGAAGAAGAAGAAGAAGAAGAAGAAGAAGAAACAAATAGCAGAACTTGTCATCTTGCTGTTGCTGTTGGAGATCATGCTGCTCTGCCATGCCACGTCAGTCCTTCCAGCGCGGGACCTGCGGATGGGTTGCCAAAATTCGCGGCAGGTTGAGGTTGCCATGGCTCTGCTTTAGCATGTAGAGACTACAGCTACGTGGCGTGTGATAATAAGAATGTAACGCAGCGTAAGGTCCATAGATCAAAACTAATGGGGCTGGGGTTCCAATATCTAGGCATCGTACATACATAGATACATATATATGTATATACCATACCTATCCCTCGTATCTCTCATATAGGACCATGAGTGCCTGCAGGGCTTTAGCAGCGCTCCTGACTCCCAAAGCGCCCTCGTTTCTCAACCTCTCTCAAGGAAGTGCTTATTCTAAACATGGAATTCATTCCCTAAAAATTAACGAAACCATTCACTGCTTGCACTTAGTGCTCGTATACCTTTTCCTGGACCAGGGCCTGAGTAAACAATAAAAAGAAAAATAAACTCCCTGTCGAATCAAACACGTGTGAATTTCTTGAGGCTACATTTAGTAATAGGTTAACAGGACTCACATTTCAAATGAAGCCTTCTAGAACTTATTTAAATTTTAAAAATAGTTTAAATTATTTTAGTATTTTTCTTACTAGTATTTCTTGCGTTATAAGCAGTGCCCATCCACAGTTAAAAGATCCAGATGTTTTAACTAAAGTTAAACTCTGAAACAGAACAAAAATAAAAATCCATGAAACACTTGCCAGATCCCTCAAGCACATCTGTTCAGAAAAAAATATAATACTAGTTCAAAATAATAACAACAACAACTATCATTTTCAAGAATGCACGGGATTAAAATAAAAACGAACAGGGGTTTGTGCAGAGGAGGAAGAATCGGAAAGCTGAGATTCTGCTCTGGAACCGTGATGTCATTTGACCCTCTTTGAGCTAGGGAAACGTAAGAAGAGGAAACCAAACCGGTGTCCTGGGTGCATTAGGTGGGTCACCACCCGCTCCGACCTGGCCGGGAGCTTCGTCAGCGTGCTGCCTACATCACAGATCATAAAAAATGAACTTGGATGACCTTGGATGGCCACGCAAGCACCGATGCCACGGCCACAGGTGTACAGGATAAAGGAGAGGTGGGAGCCTCCTCGCGTTGGGTTTTAGGGACCCAGAGCCCCCTTTATGGCCCCCTAAAACCCAACGCGAGGAGGACGTTACCTCTTTGGGGTTTAAGCAGTTTTGCAGATTGCTCTCTTGCCTTTAAGCACCTTCGTGTCATTTAAGCACACGTTTTCCTGCTACCGCAACGGCGTCGTTAATAACCTGCTTGAAGCCCACCTGCACGAGCTCTTTGTCTTCAATCAGCTGCGTGGGGCGAGGCCTCACCCTGCCCCAGCTCTGCACCATCGAGGGCTGTACCCACCGGGCAACCAGTTCCTTCACGCCGGGCTACCAGCTTTCCAAAAAACCTCACGTACACACGTGAACTGAAAAGTTGCGGAGCTTGGGCATCTCTCCCTTGCCTGAGCCGCCGCTCCCCAGTCTCCATGAACCAGCAAGCCGCCGGTTTTTGCTAAACCCACCCTGGTTCTCCTCCACCTTGGCAAACAGCTCGTTATTTTTATTCTGTTGGTTTGTTGGGGTTTTTTGTTTTGTTTTGTTTTGTTTTGTTTTGTTTTGTTTCATTTTGTTTCATTTTGTTTCGTGGTTTTGTTTTGTTTTTTTGTTTTTTTTTTTTTTCCAGTGGCGGGTCTCGGGGTGCCGGCGCTCGGCGGCGAGGCCAATGGCGCTTGGCTTCGTGCGGCAGAGCAGCAGGGGGAGCTCAGACATCCCATTTGGCTCTCTCCAAATGTCAGTCCTTAAGACCTTCTGAGCAATTAAACCAAATTTCGCGTGAATCAATCATACAGACAGGAGGGTGTGAAATAATGAAGATAGATGTTGTTTAAATCCTTAGAAGAGTCCCTGCCTGAGCTAGATATCATCCTGAGTAGTATTAGATTATCCGAGTGACCTTAGAAGCGTTCAAGTGTCCACATTAGCACGTGGGGATAGGAGGGAGCGGGAGGCGATGGGGAGCCCCGTCAATCCGTTTGCCTCCCGGTTTTGGTCCCTTTTTTTTTTGCAGGTGACTCCTTCCCCCCAGCACAGCTGGCACGCTCTGGATGCACGGAGGCAGAGCGCCGCGGCGAGCAAAGAGGAACACTCGGGTCTCTATCTTTCTACGAGCAAACTAAATCTTTTGATTTGAGAGTGGAAACCCTTCTTAAAAAACTCCTCCCAGATGTGGGACCAATATATTTAGTTTCACTTAAAGTTCCTGAATCCGAAGGTCTATGCTGGGCTGGCCGCTCACTCCTGTTTCCTCATCTGCGCTTTGCAGAGGAAACAGGTGGGTTTAAAGCCCTCTAAAGACACCAAAGTGGTTCGTTACAAAGTGACTTGCAAAGCAAAAATGAAAAAAGAAGTTTCAAATTTCACACACACACACACACACACACACACACGGGATTTTTGAGCATATGAAGCACAAAACTAATCACATAAGTGGCACAAAGCAAAAAAAAAAAAAAAAAAAAAAAAAAGGGTTTTAGTCTAAGTCAGCGATCCAAATGCAGCCTCCACGCTCCCTGCTGCTTCGCCCCCACGTCACAGGGACACGACACATCAGTCTGGATTTCAAGAGGTTCTTCTGCTTAGTAGTAGCCAAAGCCAAGACCTTAAATCCCTACCGACTGTGAGGAGCCGGGTTGCAAACCTTGAGCTTTGGGCAGGTGATGCTGTTTGGAAAGAACAAAACATGCGATGAGTGGTTTATTTTAGTCGTTAAGGACAAAAGTGGGTAAAATTGGAGAAAAAAAAAAAAAAATATTGGAGAATACACACAGGAGGCACTGTGCCCATGTTGCCGTGGGTCACGCTGTCCCCTGCTCCTCCGGGTCCGGTTCCTTGGAGGGACCCAGCTGGGGCTGCAGCAACCAGGCTTCGAGTTTATAACCCCAAAAGCTGAGCTCAGGCTTTCCTCATCCTCGTGTTTTCCTGATCAGCCAGCTCCTGCAACGTCCTGGCTGAAAAAGAAGATCAGCTGGAGGTGCTCACACTGGCTGGGGCGGAAAAGCAGGACTCGGTGGACACCCTGGATTTTGGAGCGTGCTTGTCCGCACAGCTACGGGTCTATTTTTTTTTTTTTATTATTTTTTTATTTTTTTTATTTTTTTTACGCAGAGTTTTGCAGAGGGTTTGGCTTCAGGTGCGCGTTGCACATCTCACTGGGGATTTGGTTGTTTTGTCTTGAGCTGAAACAAAAGTGGCATAAAGTCAGCTTAATTTCTGTGATTTCACTAATGCGGTGGGAAAAGAGGAAACTGGCTTCTTCCTTGGAAGAAATGCTGATGCTCTTTCATAATTTCTATAATGACATTTGATATTATGGTGATGAGTGCCTTAGAAATACATATGATAATCATTATAATCAAGCACATGTGTCTGGAGAGTGTAATAGGTACATTCTATAAATTGGAAAATAAACATGTGTTAAGGAGCGACTTCTAATATTAATTTCCATTTTTAGAAAGCAAGGTCCCCCGACCCAACTGGGGATTAAAGAGCCAAAACGGGACTTGAAACAGCACAGATGCCTAAATCCCAACTCAGACCCCGCAGCCCTCCCGCCCGGTTGTTGCCAACCGTGAAGGCAACTCGGCTCACTTGGGGGAGGGACTCAGCGTGCAAAGCGTTCGAGTTGCTCGGCCACCCCAAATTCTCCCCGAGGCGGGGGGTATCCCCCCCGGGAGCTCCCCTTGGCCCAGTGGATTCACGCCGGGCTCCCTCCAGTCGTGCCCAGCGCGCGTTTGGGCTACGCCGCTGCCGGTATTTCCCCGCCGGCGGGACTTGGCGGTTCCCTACTCGGTTTGGTTGGTCGCCTTCTCTGTGGAGCTCCGAATTTTCAGCTAAGTTGGGGTTCAGGCTTCCACCTGGGGGTAGGGGGTGCCTAAGGAGTGGGTGCTGCTCTGCTGGGTGTCCCCTCCCGGCCTTTGTCGGGGGCTCTGTAAGTACAACCTGACTTTCCTCACGATTTGAAGCACAGTTTTGCTCCCGCAGTTAAACGCAGACGTACAAATACGCCCCTGAGCGTGCAGTTGAGCAGGAAGTAATTGGAGGCCGATTGTAAAAACGGGTTAATAATTATAAGCACCAGCCCTGCCTCACCTCCACGCCACCGAAGCTTTGCGCTGCTGTCATGTCACAGACAGCGGCAGAATTACTCTGGGACAAAAGCAGGGCGCTGCTCCGCTGAATGAGGCACATCACATTCTTTCTGAATGGAATAAACCCAAAATATCACTTTATGGACCTCTCCGGCAAGTCCAACAGCTGTTGTAAATCAGAGTAACCCCACTGGCTTCAGTGGATCTACCGCAATTTATAGCAGCTGGGAATCTGGCCTCGCGTTCCCCAGATAGGTAGTGGATTTTACCATTAGCAGTTTAATCTTGTAAGTAGGGATTTATTACAGAAAGGAAAACATGAATAACTGTGAACAGAATGAACAATGCTATATTTTGCGACGAGGAGAAGAACAACACTCAAAGGTGCATAATAACTCTCGAGAAACAACATTAATACCGCAAAGCCGGAGCAGCCAGGCGCTGGCTGGGGTTCTTTGGCCTCCCAAACCACAGAATTTAACTCTCCCCCAAAATCCCGGGCCCTTGAGTGGAGTGGCGCTAAGATGAAAGCCACTGCGTCTCTACCACACTCCACAGCCTATTGATTTTATAAGTCATCAATGTATATTGTCTGTCTATACTATTAACAGGACAAGCAGGAGGTGCACATAGTCATTTGCCTGCATAAGCCAGTTGTCCCATGCTGTGCCCTATGGGAAGCCACTGATTCTTACACTTGGAGCAGGGACAATGCAACTTAATCAGACTGACAGGAAACAGGCAGCAATTACAGTGTGCAGCTACATCTGCTGGGTTCCACTTCACTGAAGGAAGAGTTATCTCAATTTTAATGTACATCCCTTTTTCATGTTTCATTTAACCTCTGCTGTATTATTAAACACATCCAAATATAATGACAGTCGTTAGAAAAGAAAAAGAGAACATTTTGGAAATTTTGGACTCTCCCCCTTTATCTGTAATTTAACGGTTTGGGTTTTACTTTCCCGCAACATTCTGCAGCGGTGGAAGTCTCATTTAATATATAGTTTTGTTTATTTTAAATAGCAAGTACAGACCTAATCCTACTTCTCGCAAAGTCAATGGCAAAATAACTACTGATTCACCGAAAGCAAGATGTGACCTGCTGATACTAAGTCTTATTAATTTAGACTGCGGAGTGAAGCCTTCCCAATAGTTTGCTCGTTTTCACAAATTGTGTTGCTAACCTTGAAAGGCTCTTATTGCTACTGTTGAACTGGCAAAGGAATCGTTTGGAATTCTTAAAAGCGTCTGCGTGGAAAATGGGGGAAGGGGGGAACAAAACCTGCCTCTTGAAAGATAAGGGGAGCTGCAGCGCGGGCTGCGTGGGGCTGAGCCTTGTCCCTTAGGGGCCGAAGAGATAAGCAGGGTGCTGAGCGCCTGCGGAACGAGCCCTCCTGGGGCTAAGCAAGAGCTGGGGGGGGGGGACTGGTAAAAATTCGGCACCCAACCACGTGCCGAAGTCACATTTTACTAGAGGGGATTGATCTCACCAGCCCACCCGGCTCCTGGGAGAAGGGGTGAGGCCGGCGTCTTCCTCACATCCCTGCAGCTGGGGAGAAGAAGCGCTCAGGATGGGAGCCCAAAAGTGGGTCCCAGAGTTCTCGCTTTTGGACACCCAGAGAATTTGGTCACAGCACGGTCTTAATTAAATATTTTTACTAACGGACCTAAACGTGTTCAGGTCTCTGCCGTTCTTGTTAATGATTTATGATTGACATGAAAAATGGGTTTGGGGGCTTACTAGATGCAAGCTGCCTCAGACTTTCAGAAATACCCTTCCTGGTCAGATATTAATTTTTACACAGCACTTCCAACGGATGTTAAATTCTTAATATTGTTGTATGGCAGATCTGCGTAGCAGCTCTCTTGTGCTGTTACTCTGATGGACTACCTGAGAGCGGCTGTCAAGATCTGGTGTTTTTTTCCCCTACAGCTTATTAACTACCCCAATCCTAACATTTCCGTTTTACCCGAGGAGGGGATGTCTGAAAGATTTTGCTACAGCCCGCTCGGCCCCCAGCCCACGCTGGCGGAGCCCTACCCTGGAGAGGATGGTTTCAGCAGCCCGAGCTCCACGCTAAGGCAGAGACACGGCTCCAGGCGCAGAGCTACGGCGGCTCCGCCACTCAAAGTTACTCCCCAACAGCTTTTCTCTTCCTTTGGCAGCTCCTCTAGCCGTGCTTTTGCTCAGTTTGGTTCTTCGTTCGGCAGCCTACCGGGCGGCGCCGTCTTGTATCTGCTCCATCGGGCTGCGATTTGTAAAGCCAACAAAAGAGCAAGGCAGCCCTGTCTCTTGAGTTGCCCGGTGTCATCTTTTATCAGGATCTCCTAGATCCAGCCACCACCGCCCGTAATCACTCTTGAGCTTGTGAGGAATCTTACTCGAGCCAACCTCTCCGGGTCTGCAGGGGCATTTACGCGCTTCCAACGTGACAGCGGGCACCGATCTTTGCTGAGGCAAAGCCTCCCGCGGGAAGCTCTCTACGACCAAGGCCAAATAGATATTTGTGTAGAAAAGTAAGAACAAAACAAATTAGTATGATGATGCCATTGCACTAATTATTACTTCTTGGTAATAATCCTACAATTGGACGCAGAATAATCCTACTGGAATATATCATTATAATTTATTTATCTAATATTTTGTTCGCTGAGGGAGGTGTATGAGTTGTGCATCTTAAGTCAGATTCTCAACCGATTAAATCTATGCTGGATTCAAAGGAAATCAAGCAATTTACACCACTAAAGGATCTCACCCTTTGTTCTGCAGACACTCCCAGCAAGTCTTGCCACTGCCGAGACCACACAGCTCTTCAAGACGACCGCGCCACACACAAATGTCTAAATTATTATGCGGGTAGCTCCGAGCAGCAACAAAACCAGTTCAGTTCAAACTGGTGAGCTGTCTTACCACAAAGGAGGGAAGCGTTTTGGTACAGATAGCGGCGTGAGAAGTCAGTGTGGTTGCAAGTGAAGCTCTAACAGAAGCTGCAGCCAAGAATGCAGTGGCGTAAATAACTCGACGGCTCCAGCTCCCGGTAGCGACGGCACGACTGAGCCACGGTCGAGACACTAAGCTTGAATTAAGGAAAACTTGCAAGCAAAGGAAGCTCCTTAACATCCTGGCCACCCCCAAGTCCCATTCTTGAGGTGTTTTCACATGGAGGTTTTGTGGGGCAAGTCTACACCTTCTTGGTGGGCAAACCAGCTTCTTAATGGGGCTCCACATACTATTATGGACTTAACTTCTGCGAGTGGGGACACAGCAGCAAACAGCTGTGCCTTAAGGGCAAGCTGTTGTCATAAAATTTGCTGGGATTGGTACTCACTGCCTCAAGGTGCTCGACGTGGGAGAGGTTCCAAGGCCAGGGTATCCACTGCACCCTGGAGAATGCCCGTGTATTCCAGATTTCCTCCTCGGCGGGACCTCAGGGCACTCTTGGGGTTAGACAGCGTGGACAAAAGACTTATTTGGCACTAAGAACTCTCGAGCAGGTCATAAACAAACATTGTGTATTATTTGCAGAGGGAATTGCGATTAAAAAGCCAGTGTTTAGGCGGGATAAGGCGTTCTAAAATAAGGCTTCCAGTCCATTTTCCCCAGCAATCTTTCACTGTCGCGTTTAGTACAGAGCTTGGACGCGGTCGCTTCGAGAAGGGAGGGAATCACCAAAGTTTTCTCACTCGTTTTTATTTCTAGTTTTGGAGGCAGGTTTCTTCCTCGCTCCTGGAAGAGGAGAAGCCTTGCATGCACCGTGAAGCTTAAACGATTCGTCCCCTAAGCCTCTAGGTTTATTACAACTGACTTGGAGATGATTACAGCTCCCCAAAGTCTTACCTGGGTTACTAATAACGTCTGACCATTCAAAATCAGATCCGTTCTACCAGTTTAAATTAAGGGCATGAAGTTTGAGAAGAAGAAATAATGATGCATGCGGATTTGTTCTCTGTGTAAATACAAAGCCCTGCCTGCTGCCCGATTTTCCTGCCCTGAGAGGCACCGGACAGCCTCCACTGGGAGGGAATTCTCACCTACTGCATGCCTAGCTACATTTTTTTTTTTTTTTTTTTTTTTTTTTTTTGCCTGCAGCCTTGTTAGGCACCTAAATCAGAAACACTGGGTTACATGTGACAACCTAAAACGAGTTTGTGTAACAGAAATTGAAACTGTTAAACCAAGATGATACTTTTAAGCTGTAACCTAAACAAAACATATAAAAGTAACTACTCTCTTCTGTAAACAATGAGGAAACCAACCAGAGGGGATAATCGGCGTTGGAGGAGTCTTTAACCTAACAAGGACATTTTAAGTTGCCTGAAAAAAGGGTTATGTGCAATTGCCAAACACCTACCCCTATTCAGAGGATTCCTCTGAAGCACCACGTGTTAATTGGAAGGAAGTTGGAAAGCTTTCTATCAGGAGCCTATAATAAGCTTCCTTAACGTGGGGTACAGGGGTGTATTGCATATTAATAAAAAAGCAGCCTAAGATAACTAGGGGGTGAACAAATTGAGAAATATATTGTCTATACCTGGTAGAAAAATCTAACCTGGCACTATCCGATATCCATGTGCTCATAAAAAAAATACAGATCAGCGAGCGTGCAGCAGTAAGATATGCAAAAAGGTAAGAGCGACCCAGGAAAGAGTGGCTCAGCTGGGGGCGTTATGACAAAAGCAAATGTCCTGTAGAAATGACGATGAGTAATCCCATTTTCTTAAGATTTTGCGAGTGCAGGGCCTAAAGAGATTGTCGGTTTGGGACAACTGATCCCGAACTTGTAATAAGTGCTGCTGCTCAACTTGAAGAGCATAACTAAAAGAATCATTCTGTTGAGCAAGACCTTAGATTAGATATGAATTATTCCATTTTCATTTCATTTAGTTTGATTTTCTCTCTATTTCCTATTTTCTAAATTAAATAAACCTTGCTTGATTTAAGATAATTTGCCTTTACTGACTATTACTTAAGGATAAGCATTGCAAAGACATTCCATGAGAGGAGGAAAATAAACCCACTGAAATTTCGGGTTTAGCGAAACCAAAGTAAAGCAGATATCCAAATGAAATACATGCTGAAGGGTGAGTTGTCTACCCCTCAGCCCCAAGAGCTGGTGTGAAACCAGGGAGATTCTGGATAGAAAGGAAATAGGGGGAAATCTTAAAATGAAGGTGCTAGCTACGAGTGTCCAAACCTGACCACCTACAGCCAGTATGTGTTAAATCTCGCTCAAATATTTCCTCCCTTTCTCAACATCTAACATCACTGTCACCGCTCCGCCGATGTACCTGCGACTCATTTTACTGCCATCAAATAAATAACAGAATTATTTCGTATTTCCATCCTGTGCGCTGAAGAGACATTTGTGATTGCCACATCGCTCACCCTCCTAACTAAACACGAATTTCCCAGATTTATTACACTGGCAGAGAGTTTTCTGCGGCACAAGGGTGAACAATAGGGCTGGGGAGAGAGTTACCTATGGACTGGTAGGAGTAACTGTGGTGGGGGGAGCAGGAGTTTTGGTGTGGGTGAAGATTTGAAGATGGGAGTAACGGCACCTGCGTCCGTTGCTGGACTGTTCTCCACGCGTGGAAGGTGTGGAGAGCCCAGAAAACCCACTGCTGTGAGAGGGAGGGCTAAAAAAGGTCAGAGATTGGAAGCACAGTATGTAAATGGTCATTGAGAGGGCACGTTTATGGAAAATAATCCCTCGGGGGGAGGAAGACAGAAGGGAATCAAGGAGATAAAAACGGTCTTTGTGGGAGCCGTAGGCTCACAGGCTGCGAGAGACGTTTGCAGTCTCAATCTGCTCTACATCTTTAAGAAATAAACTGGATTTGACCAATGCCACAAGCTTTTCCAGTGGTTCTACAGACACTGTCGAGCTTCCTTTGCATACCCTATCCTTAAAAATTTTATAAGCTGAGCTACTCTTGTATTTACAGATAGTACAGCAACAGGGACCCATAACCAGCAAGTAGATTTGGATGATACACCCTTTTTCTTAGGGGTTATGTGGAGAGATTATGGGCTTCAGCAATTTAACTGCCTTGTTTTATTTCTACTTTATATTGCAGTTGCATCTGGAAATCAGAAAATTCGGTTTTAAACATAACAGAGGGAGAGATGGAGGAGCAGAGGAGAGAGGAGGAAAGCAACAAAAAAAAAAGAGAAGAAATTGAGCAAGTTAGACTGGACGTGTTCAGTCGCTTATTTGGCTTGACCTAATCACAGAGATTTCCCCAAACTATTAATATCTGAAAGCTGAAGGCCATTTCATTCCTTAATCTCTCATTACATTTTACTGTTTGCAGAAAGATGGCCAGCAAAGCATCTCTCTGACATTGCACCCTCAGCCCCAGGAAAATCTTTAATAGATTGATGTCTCTAGTCCCGTATCTCTTTAGTAGCTGCTAATCTATGCAAAGCAAATTGTTTTGGATTTACCTGGAACATCATTGCCCACCCTGTAATTTGTAACTGCTGTTTGCAGTGACAGAAACTCTTAATCACGCTACACGCTCGAGATAGACCGCAAACTCATTAAAAGCAGCAAACTTTCTCGGCGCAAACCACCAGGAGTGGTGAAGCACCGCGGCAGCTCAATTCTCAACAATTTTTTTTTCCCCGTGGGACAGTTCTTTCCACGGGGTATTGTGCTTGCGCTGTGTTTTTTGCCTGGGAGAGCGGGCGTTCGCTGGCTTGGATCCACCGGCTGAGCCCGCCGCCTCTTCGTGCCCACTGCTCCCCGTCCCCCGGCATCCCACCACGCTGGTGGAACTGGGAAGAGAGGAGCCGTGCTGGGGGGGGGTGTGGGGTGGGCAACGCTCCCCCAGCACCAACCTCCCACCTCCCACCCCACCACAACTCACCGACCGAGGTCTCCTGGCCATGCATCTGTCCTCAGCTCCGCCACCGCCAGCACCGCTGCGCTGCCTGAGCACCTTCTGGGTGAAAATCAGGGTGTTCCACCTAGTAGAGAGACATATCCGTTTAGATCAAAATGTATCCGAGAACAATTTTCGCATGAAGATGTTCCTTCATTCCCATCTGTGCATAGCACAGTTTTAAATACTGCTTGCGCTTTCCAAACTCTTGCTTCACCGGAAAAAAAAATAGCCAGAGCAAACTGCAAAGGGAGAAAAAAAAACAAAACAAAACAAAACAAAACAAACAAACAACCCCCCCAAAATTCCAACAAATATAAATGAAAATGAGGAACGAATAAAAAACAAAGAAACAAGGAAATGCTGAAGCAATCACTCCTCCTTATACATTTGTTTTGCTGTCTGACATACACAATAAATTGTAACCGCTACCAAATAACCATTCAAGTTCAAATGATGTACACACATCTATAATCTTAGTTAGCTGCTCGCTGGCATACTTCAGGAATGCCACTGTGTCCTCCAGCGTAATTCTGTATCAATGACTTTTCCAAATAAATCTAGTTGCTGGTTTATATTAATGAACTGTCACAGTTCCCATTGTTTTCCCATGGTCTTGCAGCTGCATTCTTTCACAGGTGCTTGGCAAATTAAAGTGATGCTGGTTTGGGGTTTCAGGCTGATACAAAATCACTCCTTCAGCAGATTGTTAGGGAGTTATTCATGCAAGAAACACATCTTTACTTCAGACAGTCTGCTCTTCTCCTTTTCCTCTTCTGCCTTCCCTGACCCTTCGCATTTCTGATGCTTCCTGGCGATGAAATAAAAAGCAAGATTGCTCCTTGTTTCTACTTAGAGGATAACTCATTTGACAATAACAAGCTTGGAGTGGAAAGCACGGCTTGACTCTGCTCTGTTATCCTGATGTAAACCAGAAGCACTCCCAGTGAAGCCGACATGCTGGGTCTTATGATGGTGTAAACTGGTGTAGCTCTGTTTGAGTGGAGCTGGATTAGTTTACAGACTCGCCAAAGTTCTGGCACAACTTAAATGGGCATAAACGGTAAGATAATTGGGCCAGTAATTTTGCCAGTCTACTAACAAAAAAATAGAACAATAATGGTACTTATGATTGTTTAATTTCTAAAGCACAATTCCAAGTGAAAGCTCAAAGCACTGGGAGCATTTACGACAGAACTCTCTGCCCCTGATCCTGGGGAACAGCAAAGCCCGGCAGCTTTCCCCAAAATCAGCGGGAGATGCGACCACTTCTCAGCCTCAACGCTCTCGTTACTCTGAGACAAACGGGCTTTAACCACCAATGACAAAGTTAGAGGCAGCTGACATTTCAGGCTGTCTCCATTTTTGGATGCAAAAGCTGTAACATTCTGGTGAGGACCTCATCTGATGGCAGGCATCTCCACTGATTTGCAGGATCTTTGTGTACTCAGCAGGGCGATGCTTTCTCGTGGTGGGTGACTGCAAGCAAGAACCGGCTTTGGGTGCTTTGAATTGCCAGCTGGAGGCATCTTAGCTTTTGCTGTTGACTCAGATGAAGCTTAGGAATATCAGCTGTTTCATCTATAGCTTCAGACTAGACCCGTCAAGCCTCAACCGAGGGATCCCACTGCTGACAGGCACGTGGCCGTGCCCCTTCCGAGCAGAAAGAGAACCAAAAAAAAAAGCTTTAGGTCAGCTGGGCTAAACCCTCAGCTGGTGTAAATCCGCGCAGCTCACCCCGACTCAGGGCTGTATGCTCATCCCTTGGGTAAGGCTGATCTCAAGGACGGGCAAAACGGGTCACGGGGGAGCCTGCAGCCTGCGCAGCCCGCCGGGCTCGGCGGATCCGTAGGAAATGTGCACACCAGCTGTGCCTCCGTGATTCCCCACCCAGCCCAAAGGCTCGCTAGGAAAGGCATGGGTGAGGAGGAGATATTAAATATTTGCCGTGAGGTTAAACAGTTGTTGAAATGATCCAGCAGGGCATCATTGCTTTTCTTTAAAATATTTCACTTGTGGCTCAATATTAACAATAACAATGAGAACATTTAATATGCAAGAACCTATTCATTTACACTAGCCAGATGCAGTTTTGCTTTGTGTTTCCTCCCTCTAGTGCTTTTTTTTTCCTAATCCCTCATTTCTTTTCAACCTTTTAAGCTCGCTCTCTAGTTTCACAGACAACACAATCAATGTATCTGAACAAGGCCCTAGAGTTCCTGCTGGGGAACAGGAGGTTATTATATTTTAGGGATAACTTCACGCATTTCCATTACTCCTTCTAAACCAATTTTAAGATATTTATTTACATTTAATGCATATTAAACAGTGAAAGAACGTTGCACTGGCGGTGATATGCACACCGCAATCTTGAGAGTTGGCAATCTTCAGATCTTCTGAACGAGCACGAGGCCGAGAGGGATCTCGTGTCAATGCCCGTTTGACATCTCATGTGTAGGAGGTGGCCCGGCAACATTTGAGCTGCTCTGGCAAGGGTCAAGTTTCCTACGATTTCCAAGACCCAATATTATTAAGGATACAGGTTCCTAATGAGAATGAGAACTTCAGATAAATTACATGGGTACGTACGCTTTTAACTTTATAAAGGGTTTATGCTGCATGGGCCAACGCCCAACATAAAAGGTACTCTCCATAAAATGTACTTGCCCCCAGATTCCAGGTCCGGGGTTTGGTCCCAAAAGGACTGGGAGGCATGAGGGAACTGGTCAAAGCAGGTTTATCTTGATGGAGTTATGGGTCGAAAAGTGAAGGACTTTTTATTTTTCAAGAGGGACAGCTCACATCAAAATACCCAACATCCTGATCCTACTGGTCCTGACACCAACCTAGAGCTTTTCACCAATGTCAACCACATCCCAGATCATAGAGCGCACAGAACTGGAGCACGATGCACACCTTTCTCAGGCGGGGGGTTTGTGATCCAGCTTCACCTGATGCTGTGGGTTCGCCCGTTTTGCAAAACAACACACAGGTACGGCAATGAAGGTTACGGGGAAAGAACCTTCCAGGGGGACGACACGTAAGGATAAAGTAGCGCGAGCAAAGATCTTGCAGAAAAGCAGCAGAAGCCAAAGAATTTCTCTCAGGATTTCTGCACTCTGCCACTGAGTACGGCCGAGGTGTAGAACAGCCTTCAGACACCGCACGTGAAAGGCCACGAAGATAAGTGTTAGAGTCAGCATGGGGATTTTGTTGCTAGCAGTAAGATTATCTGTTACGGATCCTAGCTGTGAGAAGCTGGGTACCCACTGGAGACTCACGTTGCAAGAACCCACTTGGAAAACCAGCAGGCAATAGAAAAAGAGAGCGCAGAACCGTCACCGGCCGAGGCAAACGGGCATCGCACCATGCACCAGAGAAAGACTGAAAGCAGAGAACTGCGAGAGTTTCTGAGGTTCATGTCCCAGGCAGATCATATTCTCCCGAGTCGTGTACGCTCAAGGAAACCTTACCAGCTGCATTACTTGAGTTCAAGCACAGATCTCATCCTCCACCTCTCTTCTTCAAAAGCCAGCATCCAAAAGTGCCGGGCTTGCTGCTTGTGAACTGATTTCTTTCGAACGCATCAACAGCACTGTTTTTTCTTCAGGATTTTACTTGGAGCAAATTTCAACTAAACTTGACCCACAACTGGCGGGGAGAGGTAGAGCTACTGCCCCCAGCTCACACACTGCAACTGATTTTGTTTTTATTCTTCCTCTCAACATGACTGTTTCTGAGCGTGAGAGAGTTCAGCCCGTTGTGTGGTGCTGATTATATCTGTAAAAAAAAAAAAAAATGGCATGTCATAACCCTATGGCTTGCGAAAATTTCGAGTAGGTTCCCACCTTAAATATGACTGCGCTTGCAGCCGTACCGCATTAGCTGTCAATGCAGAACTCTGAAAGCACATCCAAAAATTTGTCTAGCTTATCTATAACAAAGAACGGGAGAACCTTTATTGAAAATATCTTAAAACTCCAATATTACCGCAACTCTGTCATGTTAAAGGGTTGATGTCAGGTAGTTTAGTTCAAAATTTAACTTTTTTATCAAAACCAAAACATTCGACAGAAGCCAAATCCTAGTTCACTCTCGATTTGTGAGTCTTTTCTTGGTATCTTCCCTCTCAACCTTGCCTCACCAGCAAATTTGCCCAGTTAAGGACAAGAAAAGACTTTGGAATTTGGTCTCATTTTTAACACAAATTTCTTCATGCTTTTTAGGAAACTTTGCTTAAAATAACGTTTACATTGGATTTAACCACTGCCCTGCAATGCAATATTAGCCCACAGAGGGCTTTCTACCCGCTTGTGCAGAAATGACAAGTCGCAGGGTGTTTCACCTCTTCCTTGCCAGCTGCTAATTGCATTACAAGAATCTAACTTTAAGCACATGCAAGTCTTATTTCCAGCCTCCAAGCAGAGAGGCAAGTCCAGAGAGGTGCCGTGCACCTGCAGCTCCTACACAATGTGCTCTAATCAGGTTATTCTCCCTCTCCCGGGTGCTTCCAGGCAGCCTGTTATCTTAGCGGTTGGGTATTTCAGGGCAAATCCTAATATTCCCTGTTATTGCAGCCAGATAACTCCAGCCCCGTGCGACTGGCAGGGTGTGCTGAAGCTTAGTTACTCACCCAAGATCACAGCAGACGTTTGTAAGGGCGCAAGGCTTGACCCACGACAAGGCAGAGTTTGACCACTGCCCATCCTTTCCCCCCCCCTCTCTGCGAGCCCGTCAGATTCTTGAATTACAGCAGCGTTACCAAAATACACAAGACAACCCTTAGACTTTTCCCAGATAAGAAAATTCTGCCCACACAGCGGTAACACGCTTGGGCTTGATTTTGTGCCATTTGTAAGAAATATTCATTCCTGATCTGCTGGTTTATTACTGTATCATGCTATCCCGTTTTTTTCTCTTCATCCCAGGGTGAGGCATTGGGTCTACTCGGTGTTTCTTGCTGAGGTGTCTTTGGTGTCTTTTATGATTTCTCGTAGCTGGAGGAAGGGTCTCTCTCGCACTCCCTCACACTGGACTTTTGGGCTAAAAGGCAGGGCACTTAGGATTTGGTCGTGAGCGAGGTGCAAAAAGTCAACAGATGTTATACGTGAAGAAAATTTTAAATTAGATCACGGAATTTCAGAGATCTCGTGTTTGGAGTCACAGCTGGGAAGTTATTAGGAACAGAAATAAGGACAAGTATTTTCTTTCACTATTTTATTTGCAACCTGAGGAAACTTGCCCGAGCTCATCTTAAAATTCTGCAGCGACAAAGTCACCGCTCAGCCACTTTCTCACTCACCTTTTCTGAGATTGTCAAACCTGTCAAACACTGTCATTGGGCTGTGAGCTACAAGTTTAAGAACGTCTTTATAGTCCGTGGAGATATGTGGGTGTAAGATGGCCAAGCATAGGTGTCTACGCTAGGGTGAGCAGAGACACGTCCCTCACATGTAAACTTCTAAAGTGCAGACAGCCTAAATTTAGATATCTGAGTCAAAAGTAAATCTTTCCTGCAGTGATAAGAAGCATTTCATCGGGATCCAAGACCAACAGAAGTTTGATGCTAGAAAACTCACGCCGCTATGGGTTTTCTGCTCTTTGTATTACTGTTTCCTTTCCAAATTCATGAAGATGAAAGTTAAGCTGTTCTTAGGTCTGTGCAGTAATTGCACAGTGGAATATAAACCAGCTGCCCTTAGAACTTGTGAATAAAAATAACAACAGAGCTGGGGGATTCAGATCTCCCACTTCAGCAGGAGCCTATCCGCTAATCCTGCTACGCCTCGACTCTCTCAACAGAAATATCATGGCGCATGAATTGACTCGCATGAAGATCTTGTTCTTATTCATTGTTCCTGACCACTTGTTGAATGACGCCAGGTAGATAAATTACATTTGAAACATAATCTATAATTGACCAGCTCTTCTTGAGCAGGGTACGTTTTCAGATAAGCGGCGCCATCCATTTCCACTGTTCGATGCTACACCTTGAAACTTCAGCAGTAGGTTGGAAGAGAGCGGATGAAAAAATATTTTCGTAAATATAAAGCAGAAGGTACTAGACTGACTGTTTCTTGGCAAAGGAGATGCAGACTGACTGCCTGTGCCCACACAAGAGGCTGGAAACCAGTAACAGGGCTGGCTGCAAATGAGAGCAATTCATGTTCTCACTTGATTAGAGAAGCTTATGTTTTCACTGGTTGAGGACCACTAAATTGGTGCGATGATCTGGACTGAGATTAGAGCAGGTTATTTTAGATAAGATAAACAATAATTTCTGGGATGATAGCGACCCAAAAGATTATGCCAGCTCCTTTGCCAGAAGCATAACATAATTCTGAGATCTGCTGTTCCCCGCTCAACACTTTCCAGGCTCTTTGTATTAAGGGTTCACGCATCAATCATTCCCTTACCACCCCTTCCTAGCTGCCATAAGGATCCTGCGTTCCTTCATAACTCCCTTTATTACAGAAAATCTGTAGGGAGCAAAGGCTGCTGCTTCCTTCTCTAATCTTTCTACGCCGGTACTATTAAAAATCCAGAAATCTCCATGGGAACCCGGCTCTGTTTCGGCTGTTGGGTTCCCTCTTGTCACCGTTACCAGTGGGAGCCGATGGCCCGGCGCCCAGGAGCTGCGGTGGCACTTTGCAAGGAGCGCGGTCCCGCTCAGGGTTGCTATCACCAAGCCCTGGAGGCCGGGCTGAGCCGCGCTCTTCCCTTCCCCGCTGGGCCCACTGGTGCCAAAATTGAGACAAAAACGTGGATGGTATCTATAAAGCGTGCTCTGGCCAACGCAATCCTTCATGAATAACTTCTCTTGCAATTTAAAGGGAAGGAGGATGAGCCCTTCGGATTCTATCATGCATTAAATTCAGCGCTATTATCTATATTTTTGCCGTGCAAAATATTAATTTTACTTGGGAATCATGCAGCTATAAACATGTGAAGCCTCGAATTACTCCCTCCCTCTTCTGCCCAAAGACACACGGGTAAACAACATGACGTAAAAAAAGAGTCAAACGTTCTGGATCTTCTCATTTCTCTCCTGAAGTTGGAAGGCTGAAGGTGCAAGTGTACCAGCTCTTTTCCACAGCCATGAAGGCACGAATTCGACTTTCCTTCCACGCAACAATCTCAGGCAATAATGCCCTACAGTCCCTGTAGCTTGTTGGAGCATCAGGTAAATGGAATATCGTTTGATTAATAACAGTTCTGTCAATATTCATCATCTGTGAACATATACGGAGGAAGAGGTCAGGAGAAGACAAAGTACCAGCCCTTCCTTTCCATTGTTCATATTCTTGGAATTCAGCAACAGTAAAAGGAATAATTATGTGGACAATTCTTTCAGTGTTTCCTTTTACAACAAAATAAAAGGTACAAAATGAACATTTTTGTATGATATACTATATTCACTCTGATAGTATTCTGATGTTTTCAATTACCCTTGTTTCCAAGATTACATTGCACAGATAAAATAGTCATCTTGGAACATTATAAAAACAAAACAAAAACCATCATTCTCCATTTATGTAAATTTTATTCTTGACAATTATAATGAAGGCCACATAGAGAAGTTGGTGCATTTGCAACATGATTCTATTCATGCCTTCATTTTTTAGGCTTGATTGTTCAAAACTCCACTGAATAATCGAATGAATAGATGATAGCAGGCAAGAATATTTTCTTTTAAATAAGACATTTAATTATTATGTTTTATATAATGTAGAACATTAAAGTCACTTGGAAACAGCTTCAAAAAAAGTCTTCTTTAAAAAATGTGGGGTTTGTTCAAGATTATTTATTTGGGGTGAACGAGTTTTGTAACAGTGCTCAAGTGATTTAGGAGCTTAAATCCAGGAACAAGCCAATGAAGGAAGAGCTGTTAAGATACCTGAATATCTTTGTACAGTGGATTTTAAATTATTTTGCACAGGCAAAGGTTGAGAGGAAGGCAAATTTGTCTAGAATGTAACTGTCTACTCGTTACGAGATGTTTTATGTAAAAAGTGAATGAACTTATACACACGTATATATGTATGCCCACAAAAACGTGCCTGAATATTTTTTTAACGTCATGCGAATTAGTTTCTATTATGCCTAAATTCCTGTTCATAATTCCAAGCGGCTCTGAGGAGAAGAAGGTTTTTGTGTGACGCGAAACAAGATGCAGAAGCAGCCAAAGGAAGGCTCACCGAGGAAATTGGGAAGGTATTGAGTGCAGGGAGACTTCCTTTATGGGCTCAGCTAAGCTGGCCGTGCTTGCACGTGCGAGGTCGAACCCCAGGACAAAGGGAATGCCACCGGCTGTGCTCCCGTGCGGAGGAGAAAGAGGCAGAGAAGCATCCTTACGGATGTCAGCAGCCAGAGAAGCAGCCTACAGAGGTGTATTTTGTTTTTCTGGGCACGCAGAAGATATTTAGGCTGAGTGGAATGGATCAAAATTTGCCCCAGAGGGGTGAGAGCCGGTCACCTGAACTTTCTTACCCTTGCTCCGTGAAATTTAGTGAACAAGTGCAGTTTTGTTTTGAAGAAGTTGCTTTACTGTCATTTTTTGGACTCCTTAAGCTTGAGGCCCTAGATATAAAAATACTTCGCTGGTGCCAAGTCCAGTTGGTGAGATACCTGGGGAGCAGAGAGCCGGTGCAGCGGAGGTTGTGCCCAGGACACCCCAGCCTGTGACAGGCGTGAGGGGAGACCTCTTCACATCAGCGCAGTTACAATGGAGATGAATTCAACTCAGCATGTTTTGGTCTATTATTTCAGTAATTGTTAGGTTTTACCGAGCGCTCTGGCACTCAGATTTGCTTGGATTGCATTCTCCTCTGCTCGTACAGTTCCTGCTCAGCGCTAGCCAGACTTCAAGCTCTGTTTGTGTCCTATCTCTTTTTTTTTTTTTTTTTTTTCAGAAGAGCTACTTTTAAAACCTGGTGCCGACTGAATTTCTAATCCTTAAAACATTTGCAGAAATAGAGATTTCATCCCACACAATGGATTATCTGAAAGAAAAAGAAATATTGGCACAAATATCACTCTGGCTGGGGTTTATTCTACAGCGAAGCAAATATTCTGAAAGAACAGAAGAAGTCTGGTGGCCCGACTCCCGTGTGTAGGTAGCGTTGATGAGTAACTTCAAATTTCTATCTGCCATACCTAACTGTAACTTCAGCTAATCATCTCGTGCCTTAAATAGACCAGAAAGTTTTTCATTATGGCATGGAGATATGTCAGCCTTTGAAAGCTGAGTCTCCTTTCAGGAAACTGTAAGGAAATTTTACAGCCTTTAACTTCGCTATGATCTGGCAAAATCTGACCATTTTTGTGTACGTCTCTTGTCCATTTTTCACCCCGGGTGAGCAAAGGTTTTTCCACAAAGTGTGGACGCTCAGGTTTATCGTGCTCAAACATCCTTCCTTGTGTTCACAGCCATGGGTGCAGGATCCCTCCAGCCCTGGGTGCCTTGGAAGCTGCTCTGGGCTACCACGGCGCGTGTGATCTAGGACGACCAGAGACCCCAGAATCAGCATTTCTGCCAAATACTCCTTGGGAAGAAGCAACAGGGCAGGTTTGGCTCAAGCCACGTCGTCCTGACCGCAAACCCAGGGGCTTTGTGGGGTGCTGTGTGTGCGAGAGGCGGGAAGCTCTGAGGTGCAGCAGCGTGGGAGCCAGCGCGAAAGACAAGCTGGAAAGCACAGAGCTGCTCTTGAGCCAAAGGACTAGGAATATCTGAACAAAACAAGTCTTTAGGACACTCTCGTGTGACTAAAAGGAGAGTACACCCGACCACTATTGCCTGTTACTAGAGTGTTTGATGCAGCCAGAAAAACCCCAGACTTTGGGGCACAAAGCATTCGTACCATTCTGAAACAGAAGCAGGAAAATTCCGGATAAGTACGGGTGGAACAGTTGTGCAGAGTTCAACATAACGTGTTGTTCAATTAGCCAGTTGGAGAGAAAAATGTAATTAGCATCTGCTAAACAAAAAGGATTGTTAGCAAAGAAAGAGGTGGTAAGACCCTATGGGATATGATGCAGTTATGTATTTTCAGTATTGAAATCTGTGGTTTCACAGATTTACGAAATCTCTTTATCTGTGGTTTATCAACAAATACAAGTGCTCAGAATAATGCAAGAAATTATAACTAATCTTATAACATAGGGACAAAAGGGTGTTAGTTACACCAGTCATTGCCGCACTTACTTCAGGAAGAATTTGAGGCTGAAGTTCTAAAGGTAAAGCCTAAGCTCCAAAATTAATTTAATTTTAGAAATTGAAATTTTGCAGTTTAATTCCCAGGAATTTCCTCACTTGGCAACGCCAGGATTAGAGGCTGATAAAAATAATGGAGATTTCAAAGGCAGGTCTCCTAGCCCAAGTGTCGAGCTCTGAAGGTTTGTATTTAATCTTCACAGCTAGCCCAGTCTGAGCAGCCACATCATACCTTACCAGTGTGTTACAAGTTAGGAGCAGAGAGCTTCTATGCCACCCAGATATAAGGTAAAACTTGAAGCCTGCCAATTAAGGAGCAACTATCCTGTTTTTCATGTATGAAATAATTCAGTAGAGAAAGCCACAGTCTTATTACTGTAACAACAGTGCACTTTTATCAGTTTAAAAACCGAGAAACAAATGAAAAAAAAAAAAAAACAAAAACGAAAAACCCACCTTGTTTGGAAAATCACTGAATAATGCACAGAATCTTCCTTTCCTTTACCTCACTCTACACAAATAAAAATACCGGGAGTTTTTGGAAGCTTCAAACAACAGCAGGCCGCTGAAATTCTAAAGGTAACGCAATGACATGTCAGTGAAGTGTAATTGCATGTTGCACTGTATCTCACTGAGAAAATGACCTAAAATGATCTCATGTTTTATAGGCTGAATACCTGACGGTACTCACCACCACCGCCTGGAGCCCTGGCATGCGGCTTACGTGCCCAGAGCCTTGTTGGTCCCTAACAGCCCTCGTCAACACCAACAGCCACCGTTTCGTCTTTCTTGTCTTAAACATTCCAGGCTTTTAATTTGTACTGAGTGCTACCCAAATCTCTTTGTCTTTGCGGGGTCTGGGAAAAGCAAAGCGACAAGGAAAGGTAGTATGCGTTTTGAATGCAGACAACGGATAGATTTGATAAAAACCCTGTATTTTTGAACACAATCTGCTTATCATATCGCTTCCTTACAGACACACGCTTATTACTAAAGAAGGGAAGAAAGTGAAATGCTGGAGCTGGTGAAGGGACTGTGTTATTGAAGGCTTGGCAATTTTTTTTCCAGTTATCCGTTGGCCTAAGAAAAGACTCTGCGGTCTACAGCCCCCGCAGCCCTGCTTCCCCTTTTCCCCGACGCAGTCAGGGCTCCAGCGCTGCTGTGAAACGGCATTACTCTTCCGATTTGTGCTCTTTTGGCATCTCGCTGTTTATTGCCTTTTTATACCTGTAGGAGAAAAAATGTGATGGGTAGGGTCCTCAAAAAGAAGATTTTCTATCCTGCCTCATAGCAACGGTAAGCTTTTACAGGATACTGTCTGTTGTGGGCTGTCCAGAGCCAGGAACACTAGAATGCCGTGAGCTTCTTGCCACACGTCGACCAAGGCGTGCGAGCTAGTTGTCTCATTACCTAGTGAAAATAGCTCGAACTTTCTAGAGATTCAGGGGGGTTTCCTTTCAATCACCGCTGAAGTTACTGCTACCAAATCGAGTATGTCTGCAATCCACAAGGCGATAAAGCAAAATACAGTTTGTCAGAGGAGGTTCTTTTAATAGTGAAGTCATAGGAAGGGAAGAGGGCACAGTTCCTGAGGCAGAGCCTAAAAATAGCAATTTAAGTTTTGCCTCCAAAAGAGCATTAAATACATGTTTAATTTTAACCACATGTGGGTTCCCATCTTGATTCAACACAAAGTTTAAGCATGAAGCACATGCTTAACTGGGATTTAAAAATATACCCTTCGAGCTAAGCACATACGTGTGTGCTTAAAGCTGCGGAGATAAAACTGCTCACGTCCCTACTTCTAAGCATACATTTAAGTGTCTTCTTGTCATTGTGCATGAGAAAATTGAGTGCTTTGTTACAGTAAAGGCTGCTCTACTGCCATGGAAAGCACTGCAGTCGTCCAAAGACATCTGCTGAGAGCGCTTGTTTCATTGCAATCCTCTGAAGTAAAGCCTGGGGTGTGGAAAATAGATGGAAGGAAGTAAGCATCTGGTTTCATACTGAATGTGTGCCTACAAGAAGATAGATTTTTTTCCCCCAACTTGAAATCCTGAAAAGAAGGCCTACGAAAGAAAGAAACTCCACGCAAAAGCCAACTGTAAGAGCAAAGGGTTCAGAAGAGTGTGTTAGGGAAAAGGAAGGAGGTAGGATGTCCACCCAGAACTTGCGGCTGTAAAAATAATACCTTGATGGCATCTTCGAGGACTGGGGGTGATTTCTCGCAGTGACAGTGGACATTATGACAAGCGTGAGACAGAAAACTCAGCAAAGCCCCACAGAGTCACTGCTTTGTCAGAAGGGATGGTGATACTGGTGATTGAGGGTGAGTACATCGAATTTGACAGTGACAAGCTCCTAAGTGGACGTGAAATTTAAGCAGAAGAGAGTTTGTAGAGTGAGGCTGCAGAGCGTATTCTCACCCTGTAGAGTGAGAATATAATCCTCCTGCCTTGCACATTCGTCCACATGACACAATAGTGGGAGAGCTTCCAAGGTACTTAGCCAAAAGTGTGAATGTTGGCCAGATGGTTTCTTTGGATTCTGAATAGTCAAGAGGATTAGACCTGTGATTTATTGTGGGTTCGGTAAGATATGCAGCTACAATAGGCTTTGCTGCTGTTGCTGCTGTTGTTTGGTCAGCTATGGTTGCATGCTCATGCTGCTCTTGCTTTACTAAATCCAGATGCCTCGGGTGAAATGGTGGACTTACCAGAAGCCAAAACAGCAGTAGCCAAAGACAGCTGAACAGACCGTCCTGCAGTTCTTTGAACCGTCTCGTTGGTCATTTGAATACCTACTGCCAAATTTGATATAGCGCCTTCCTTTATGTCATTAGCAAGAACAGTTAGTTTGAATTAAGAATCCAGCAAACAGCCTTAAATGTATTACCTGAAAGCTGGGATGTGGACTTTGGGCAGTTCTGCCCCAAATGTTTTGGCATCCATGGAAAGACTCCTTAAGGATTTTATTTTCTCTTTACACGCAGTTCTTTAATTAACTGTACCAGAATGAAAAATCCTACTTTTGTCATGTATATCGCTGGTTCACATGCACGTTTAATACTTAACTCTATGATAGCCTGTTCACACCTTCAAAAAACATTTGCAAAGCTGACCGACAAAGTCGTTTCTTGTTCTCAGCTCACTTTACTGGTTTAGTCCCCACTACCTGCTTTTGCTGACCAAACTCTCTGGAATATAGAATTCACTAAAATTTTCTGACCAGCTTCATAGTAGGAAACACACTGACGTTCACAGTGTCCATGAAGCGCTCCAGTTTTCCACCAAGTACTGAAAGTTATTTTATTGCTTTTGATAATACCTGATATATGATGTGAAACATGCACATGCATCTACTTGAAATTTCAACACATATATTTCCTCTTCTGTATTTACTCTGTGATTATTCAAACACTGCACCAATAAGAGCATAGAAAGTACGTGCAAAGCGCTGAAATTCTAAATTGGCAGCATTTGCAAGGCATTGGACACTCACATTTCACAGCCGTGGATTGCCGTGTGCACTACAGGGCCCGAAAGAGCAGAAATTATCAGGAATAATTTACAGGAAAAAAGGTAGAAACCCAGCTAAATCCCACTGTGGTCAAAGTTAGATTGAATGTGGTGGTTTGCTGCGATATTTTTTCGAAGTATCTTCCCATACAATCAGTTCACATTTACTGAAATTCCAAGATGGGACCAGCCCTCCATGACAATGAGAAACTATTCTAACATCAACAAGCTCAATATAAACTTTTTGCATGGTTGCGGAATCTTTACAACAACCTACCTGAACAGCACTTCTATTTTTTAATCTCTGAAATAAACTTTCTTTTAACAGGCTTTCTCTTACAATTCTATGAGAAGTTACTTAATTTTCTTCTACAGACATCTTTAATTTCCAGGAGTAGTCTCATGACAAACTACTAATCTATCACTGTAATGAACCCCCAGAACTCAGCTCTTCCCATTACTTTCATCTACGTTCCAAAATTTCTAGGAAAAATCCATTTATGATGAAGGAAAGCACGTTGCAGATAAATTCTTCTATTTTATTTGCTATTTTTGTTGTTTCAATCAAAAACCTGGCAGCCCTTGATCACCTAAAGTCATTATGCAAACTGGAAAAAATGCATGCTTTATGCAGTGGGTTCCGTGCTTCCACCATCAGCAGAACACTGTAACAATCATTCTTCTAACCACTCTCACGTTTTTGTACGGCAAAATAAAGTTTGTGACAGTTTATGTAATATTCATTATTACAACATTTTTATGGAGTTCATCTGTGAACGAGTATCTCACACACCCCACCTGCAATTTCAGATCTGTTACTAATCTTGACTGGTTCTATCTTTCTCTCTCTCTCTCTCTCTCTCTCTATCTCAATATCCCAATATCTCAGTATCTCACTATCTCAATATCTCTCTCTATATATAAAATGTCCATATTTATCCAATGTAATCTTTCCTCTTCCTGAGTGGATGAACAAAGACCTACTTCCAACTTTAGCTTCATACAGAATTTGGTTCCCTTCAAAACATTGAAACTGGTTTGCCATGAAAATGAATTCTACTAGAGTTTCCTTCATCATATCCATCCCAAATAACCAACTAAATTTTGACCAAATGCTAATAGATTTTTTGCCAGTTGTCACATAGCTATTCCCTTTGTCTTCCCCTGCTGATCCAGCACTAGATATAATCAAACCTCTAATGACCATGCCAGAGAAAACACTGATAAAATCATGAGCTGACTGATGGCAAAGCAGACCTTCTCCTAGATCTAGAAATAACATACCTGTGTTTCCAGTTCACAGTATTTAAAGCAGCTATAAGGTTTTATGTTCAAACTCTTCATTCAGCATAGATACATGTTTTTTTTAAAAAAAAAAAAAACTTAGATTATGTCCTAGGCTGTTCCCAGAAAACTCCGTTGCACTTGAAACAAAGGTTGAAATTTCTATTGTACACTGCGTGGTTTAATAAAAGGAGTTTAATATGGCAATGAAACAAATCTAGCATTAGAAAAATAAGTAGAATCAAAATCCATTTAACTGAAACCTGAAGCTCTTTATATTTAAATCATAATACACTTTCAGGAGCAGCTTCACTAGAAACTGTCCTTGTCAGAGATAGCCCTTTATTCCTTCTTCTATATTGCTTGTCAAGTAGCTAATTCAAGTAGCTAATTGTGAAAATAACTAATCCAACCACCATGTATTTCTTCAATTATTTTATTCTTCACCCCTCTTCTATTCTTATTTCCATGTATTTTTTACACCATCTTTTAATTAGATTATAAGGACAAGCAATGTATGTCAGCGCACAGCACCCAAACCCAAGGATCTCTGATGATTTTCCACGCATCTGGACTCAATAATAAAAATAATATATAATAATGATAAAAACAACAGTATGTTGTTAATATATATAATATATTATGATCATACATAATAATGATAACAACAATTTTCTGCCATCAATGTAGAGACTTCAAAGAACACTCAATATGTTAAGTAATACCGTTTGGATGAATAGACCATTAAATCTCATAAAACCTCTAAAAGGGTCCCTCCACATGATATATGAGCCAAGAAAATGCCATCTATCTTTGCATTTTTTAAGCAGGCTGTATAAAATGTTGTGAACTTTCCCCTTGGCCTATGAAAAATATAATTTTTTTGGTGTAAAAACTATAAGCATGGAGACTCATTTAGAAAAGAGGAATATTAGAAAATAATTCCGGTTGACTTCAGTTGGGCAAAACTGGGTATGAAAACTCTTGCAGACCTACTGAAAACTATGTGGCAGTTTACTTCACATTAAGGAAAAAAAAAAAAGCTAAGCAGCTATTTTTATGATACTTGGCCTCGAGTGTAAACATATCACCTCCGATGAATTAGCCATCACTAAGGTTTTTGATCACTTAGTCATACAGCAGCTGCACGCTTGTGTTCTTTCATAAAGAGTGTCACTTTGAAAGAAGTTTCCTATTTTTGCAAGGGAAGAACAAGCGTGTTTGATTTCAACAAAAGCAAGTAACTAAGTCATTCTTGTGCCATTAAATTCTCGGAGGAAAGAATGTAAAAATTCCGAGTGGCTACATTTTCTTCAGCGTTCCTCCATCATTGATTCAGCAAATCTGTCCCTGGGTGAATCGTGACACTTGTCCCCTCTCTCTGAAGACCCCAGCGGCAGCACATCAGCACCAGCCAGTAACTGTGGTTTAGAGCAGCCGAAGGCCTGCGCCCAGGGTCCAGATGCTAACGCTTCTTCCCGCGTTTCTTTAAAATATTTTTTCTTGGTTGAAATTGTTCAGACGGCGGAGACAGATGCCTGTTCTCTAGATACTGAGGGAAAACGGTAACTTTTCGAAATACTGAGATAAATTCATATGTTATCTCCCGTGGCATTTGGGCAATGACTGTAGATTCTCCCATTGACTATTGGCACCGGATGCTAAAACCACTTTTTCCTGCCTTGGAGGTCAATAAGATTCAAGTTCCTAGTGCCTCCTAGAAAAAAGCCCATAATATCTAATTCAGTATCTGTTAGAATTAACTAAAGAACTTCTAAATCTTAGGTGTCTATTCAAATGTCATCATTTACGTGAAAAAGATGCTTGAAACAACAGCGACACGACTAGTAGAATCCGCAAGCTTCGTCTTACCTTTGCACAGATAAAAAATATTAGTTCAACGCCAAAAATACAGATAAAACCGCTAATGAGAATATAGTCATAGAAATGAAAATGCTCGCGTCTGAGACGGAAGCAGCACTCAGAAAGTTTAATGTGCTCAATCTGGGGATGATCTCCAGCCCAGATGACTTAAAGAGCTGGCAGAGTAAATCAACAGTCTATCAAACGAGTGGCACAAAGATATTACTGAAGCATGGCAAACGTGGTCATCTTTTAAGAAAAGCTTAACAGCCACCAAACCATTAGCTAGACTTTAATATACAGAGTTTAAGAACAAGGTTTGAAGAAAACAGTAAATAAGTACGTGGACAGAAGCAGGAGAATGACTTATGAAAGATCACGTTAGAAAAATCTAGTATTTTCCTCTGATAGGAGACCTTATGATTTAATCAATCTAGATCTAGTGTGATTGGGCTTTGGAAGTATTTGATAATCTAACGCAGCAAAAGTGTTAGTTAGCTTGAAAAAGTATCATATTAGTCTGAGAAAAGAGGAGCTGACTAAGTTTTCTGAATGTAGTGGTTGAATGTAACCCACAATATTCGTTGAGGATCATAGCTGGAGCTGATCTTTCTGCTTATTTCAACAATGATCTCTGTAGTAAGGGGAGGAGTACGCTAATGAAATGTTCCAGTGACAAATTAAGGGAGGTAATGGGAATGACAGGAGCATCACACTGGAAGATCTGCACAATGAAGACTGAAGCAATAGAAAGAAGATAAAGCTTAATAATATATAATGAATAATATACTCAGTGAGTGATTCACCTCCTCTAACGGAGCCATCTAGAAGACAGGTCTCTAGTCAAATGCCGCCAGATAGGGAACCCTCCAGAGAGGGATTCCTCACAGCTTTCATTGACACCTCTTTCTGAGCTGAGGATCCACACCTGGCCTGCTAAGTCTAGGTAAGGTGAGTCTACCAGTTTGATAATCATAACGAAAAAGGCTATTATCTGACAGACACCAGTCAGAAATAATACAGAATGACCTGGACATACTGCTCGATGGCAAGATAAATATCAGCTGTCAATATGATATGGCTGTAAGAAGTCAAAGTCATCTTAGGGTGTGATCCAGGTTCTCTCTAGCAGACGTAGGCAACCATTAATTGCATTGTACAAGACGCTACAAGCGCCATATGTAGAAGGCTGTATGCAATTCTAGTCAGCCTGTTCAGAAAAGAATGGATTCAAGATGAAAAAAAGGCAGGGAAAGGCTACTTAGAAGAGAATGGGGAAACTATCATGTAAGGAATTTAATGTTTATCCTAGGATGATTAGTATTGTTACTCGTAAACAAACTCAAGAGAGAAAGCACTACTTAAGTTACAGGAACAAAAATATTGCCGTGCTTATGTTCACATGAGAAATTAAAAGACATTTTTTTAATCAAAGGACTGAGTTTCTGAAGCAGGTTTCCAAAGAGGGCAAGACAGTACAATTCCAGGTAGCTCCAAGACGATTCTCACACTTTATGGAAGAAATTCCATGGTGTGTTTTTCTGACATAGTAGGGGGTGATCAAGAAATTTCATCTTCCATATTTGAAATAAGAATTAAAAATAGACTTAAAAAATCAGTTGGAATTCTGACATAAGAAAAATAAGGGCATTAAACACATTCAGAGTTAAACTTTTCAAATACACCTTCTATGAAAAGCTATGTTATGATGTTATCTCACAGCTCAAAGCTTCTACCTTTCCTTGGGAAATCAGATTTGTCTTCAAACATTACGGTGGAGTTGTATTTGAACTGGTAATTCTGCTACCCACACAGTCATATTTAGGACTACTCACAAATTCCGAATCTAGAAGGAAGAACAGAAAAGTAATAAAACCCGAAGGAAGAAAAAACCAGTTTGTTTCACACATATACTATGCTGATTCAGTTCAGAATCTAAAGAGAAATAACCTCCGTTACCCTAACAAAGGGCTTGGTCCTGCAAAATGCCAGCACATGCAAATTGTTGGTGACGACACTCATCGGCACGCTGAATTTTTCCAGAAGCCTAGCCGCTGCTCATATATTTTTGTTTGTGTTAGTGTGGAATGTACATTTTAGGTGGCATGTCTCATTCCAAACATCTACCTTCATTTTTTTTTTTTTTTTTTCCCTACCTTCATTTGTCAGCTTTGTGAGGAAAGCCATAAATTACATTGTAAGTAGAATATTTTGCTGTACTTTAGCCAGCAACTAGAGGACAAGCAGTAGACAAACAATAACGCTAATGTTTGTCTTACTGGCTTTTCACTAAGTTGATCAGCTATGACACACTTCAAATAACATTTCCCTATCATTGCATGAAGAAAAAATAATAATATTTTTAAAATGTTTCCAGGGGAAAAACATTTTTTCCAGATGCTGGTTCTTTAGGAAATATTAAAGATACCCGCTGAAATCTTTATAAGAAATTGCTTTATTGCACATTTTGTATTCTTAGCCAAGCTGTCATCACGACCTATGTATTTCCATAACTACCTACATATGCCCATCGACTTGACTGAAGTGTATGGACAGAACTTCATTTAGACTCAAAAAGAGATTTTTACATGACAAACTTAAATGGAAAAAAAAAAAAAAAAAAACAAAACGAAACAAAAAAAAAACACACAAAAAAACCAAACCAACGGGGAAAACCTCATTTGAATTAAAAAGTAGCATGTAGGATGATGCTTTGAATGGAATATTAAAAAAAAAAAAAATATTTGTATGTTAAAATTCACTCGTGTGGACTTCCCTCACTCGCAGAAGATACTGAACAGACTTATTAGGAACAAAATACCACCGAGTACCACTGCTGCCCCTGAACACAGTGGACGGTGACGGCACACGGCATTTCCAGCTGGGCCACGACTGCTCAGATCTGTGACACTGATGCTGAGGTGGCCGGATTTAGGAAATCCATCACCAGAAAGGTCTAACAGGAATGGCCCTAGGCCCTGCAATTACAGAGGAAAGCAGGCAAGGGGAAACCCACTGCCCCTGCAGCGTGCTGCCGGAATATATGTGCGCACACATTTTCACCACGAATGCAAAGCATCCCTGGTGCCTACTGGCCTTTTTCCAAATCCACTCTCTTTTCCCTAATGGACTAAGGTATTGCATCCCTGTTAAAACTATGCAGTATGTCCTAAAATGATGACATTTGGTTTTAATTGAAATCAAACACACTCTTCCACTAGGGAATAAGAAAGTAAACCAAATTTTAATAGGAATTCACAGAAGTACAGAAGAGTATTTTTCTCCCTCCCATATTATCTTTCCATGGAAATCTGAGAACAAATATTTTTGAGGCAATAGATGAAACCTATTCTTAGTTAAACTGCGCTGAAATTAGTGAAGTTATATTAAGTATTAACTTGGTTCCCTTGTTTCTGTGGAAAGGAGACTGTACTGGATATATGTTTACTAAACTACACTACTTATCATAAACTTCACAATACGTACCTATAGATTTAGCCTCTAAAATAAAGTTTATTGATAAAGGGAGTCTACTCTAGAATAAATTTGTGAATAGTATTATTCTGGAAGAAGAGTGTTATTTTCTAAATTTGCTTTACGTAGTGTAAAAATTAATTCAGATAAACCAAAAAGAGACCTCTCTTTTCTGTAAAGCAGCCTGCCTGCAAAATGTAACTCCGGCACGATTCCTTTTTAGAGTCACGCTCTGGTTTACTCTGAACAATGTTTCCTACTTACATAAATCCTAATAAGCTCTCTCAGAACTTCTCTGCAAGCTCTCAAGCCATCAGTTCCAAAACCAGGCATATCTGAGAAGGGAAGAAAGGTGAAAGCACAAATTTTGCTTTTGTGGACAGGCTGGCCATAACGAGGCTGCCCAGGAGCTGCAGAAGGTCGGACTGCTGCCAGCAGAGAGGCTGGTTAGGTGCTGGTGTCATAGCAATCCTGATCTCTCAATTTTCTGGGCTTCAGAGAAATGCTGTGGACACTGTTGGGTGCCAGTAATAGCTGGACGTGACAGCGACAGATATCCCATTGGTCAACCCACTCGCAATCCCGCAAACAAAAAAAATTGCCCATCTCTAAAACACCTTCCTAAAGCAGATGAGGCAACACACGCTGACTGCTCCCTAAGATGGTTACGTCAAGGGACGGTGCCTTCAACTCCTTCTTGCTAAGATGAAACTGTTGTGTGGAAAGAAACAGTTCTGAGCCAATGGAGACCTCAATGGCTGCTTGTTAGGTGTTAGAAAATAGATTTCATAGCTCACAACACTAATTCTGACTGTACACTCTGAACTTCAGTTAGCAAGGTTAACTAAAAATGAACTTTGTGGTTTTTTTTTTTTTCCCTCTCTATACCTTTCTTTCAGGAAAACACAAAATCCTGTGATATTCCTACTGATTTTAGCCAGTCCGTGGTATCCACTTTTTACACCATGCTCCTGTCGTGCACATTTTTCAGCCCTCAGACCTCGTATTGGAGTGCAGATCTCTTGTGACAGAAAACATGGGTGCACAATTGGATAGTCATTATGAATTTCTATAGTGACAACGTTTGCTGAAACTACTTATAATGCAGCACTGACTTATATAACCTCCTCTGATCAGAGTGTGCTAGACTCCTGAGTGCTCTGTTAGACTTGAGGAAGAGGTATAAAGTTCTCAGCTTAAAAGTCATAAAGGCCAGACCTTGGCAAATGTTTTACTGTCATTAAAGAAACACATTGATAAATATACAAGGGAAAAGAATCTATTTCAGCTGCAAACAAAAGAGCAGAATAACGTTAAGGGGAAGAGCTGACAAAGAAATGTCAACTGGAGAGCGCTGAAGTGTTGCAAAGCTTCAAATGAAGTGCCAGAAGTACAGGTGATGGAAGTGGCATGTCCTCGCTCTCCCGAGAACCGTGGTCTTTCCTCACTGGCTCACAGACTTTTCAGCTGAGCTCCAGGTAAGATTTCAGTTGTTTTAAGACCTATTTAATCCCATCAAAGTCAGCAGGAAAAAATTCTAGTGATTAAACCAGATGTCTCAGAGGGTTTGGACACATCCCTCGGGATGTATCACGCAGTCCCACCCTCGCTTCTGGGAAAGCCTTGCTGCAGCCAGCATCTTTGTTGAAATGGGTGTTTTTGAAGCGGGTAGATGTTGGGACAAAAGGACAGGGGACGGGACACTCCTGAAGACATCACTAAAAGCATTTTGATCTGCAGAGGCCAAATTTCTTCCTCCGGTTCATCCCCTCAGACTTCTGTCACTAAGTTTGCAGCAAGGATTTTGCGGTTCTTCTTCGGAAATTTCTTGGTTCCCCTTTCTTTGTCCCCAGCAGTTTTACCTCAGTGAAAGTTTACAGCCCTTACTTAAACTTCCCATTTGTTCTAATGAGAATTTAGTTCTAATGAGAATTCTGATCCAATAATGATGGGATTCAACTACTAAAAATATTTACCAGGTACAAAATGTATCACAGATTCAAGGTTCCTTGCAAATGTGACTCAGCCCATACCTACTTATGAAGCAGAAGAGACTTAAAAATGTCTATAATTCTAAAAGGAACTACAAACTATAGAAAATATATATATTTAATGATATAATTAAGCCATAAAAATAGTTACTGATGTCACAAAGTCAAGTACTTCAACCATAGTTCTGTCCCCGTTTTTTTGCCTTGTTTCCCGAAAGAAGCAGAATATAAAAAGGAAGCACAAAGGGATGGATTAGAGGCTGCATGGAAATTATAAGCTTTTTTTGTGCTTCATTTTTTCGCTTTTTTTAGGGCGAAGCAAATAGCTCAGTGGTTTGGGGGTTTGTTCTATGTCCTTTATGAAGTTCAACTTTGTTCCACCCCTGCTTCATCACAAAAACTAACATGGCAGCTCTGGGTCACATCTCTTTAATCTCCAAGATCTGCAGGAAGGAAAATAATTAGACTATCTGGTCCCAGCCTAGTCATTTCAGTTGTCTCCACCTCTTCTCACCGGTTTGCCATCACAGATGTGAGGATGCATATTGGTACTGTTGGGCAGGTCTGGAAGCCTTGCATAAAGCCTTTTATTTTGTCATTCCCACCCCCAGATCGGTGTTGAGCCAGTTCCAACCTCATGGGATGCCAGCAGGGTTTGGATGGCGTGGCTCTGAGGAGACAAGCTTGGTCCTTCACTACGCTCCACCAGCTCTCTGTGGTCTCCAGGCTGAAGCTCCACTCCCTGGGCCCTAGGCACAGAGAATATTCTAGTGTACTTCAGCAGCTGCAAGTGAGAGAAAGAACAATTTTTACCAGTTTATAATTCACCCAACCCGAATCCTGACACATCTCAAACACTGAGGGTGTTAGACTTTCTCCCAAAAAAGACCAGTAGTAACTTTCTCACAGGCATGTGTTATGCAGCCTAAAAATACATGCCACTACCATTTCTGTCTGGAACAAACACTTCTAAGATTTTTTTTCTTAGAACTGCTCTGCAATACCTGGACTTCGTTTTGATGAAGGGTCCCTAAATTTGCTACTGCTAGCTCGCTGACACTTCCACGGACTATCGGCATAGTCACACACAAGCGGAGAGCTCGTATACGGTGCCGCTCCACGGAGCACAGGCTGGCATTACTCTTTTAAAGAAACTCAGCAGCTCTTATCTTTTTAATTCTGACCTTGTGAAAACTATTGACTTACTTTTCTATTCTGGAGGTTTAGCGCTCAATATCTAAGGTGCCATTATGAATAAAGTGTAGTATTTTATAGATGTGCGTGGCCTACAGTCCTCTGCCAATTTTCAGTCTTAAAAAGCAAGTAAGTGAAGGGGGGCAGAAACAACTGCAAGGTGTTCTCTCTGGGCAAAACACAGATATGTACTTGTTTCAGTGGCAAAAATACCCAAGTTTTGAGCATTACCTCTCACCACACATTTCTTAAAGCATATCCATGCAAAGACAGGCAACACCCCTGGAAGGAGTCGTTAGCAATAATGTTGTGGTTTCAAAATGACTCACCAGGAAAAAAGCTCAGACAACTCCTCTGTCTTAATTATTGTCCCGGCTCCAACATGGCTCTTTTTATCTGCTTGCACAGAGCCACCACGCGAGGAACTTGCTGATCCTGCATCCTTCTCCCCTGCTCCTGGGCAGCCACGGCACTGCCGGGAGGGAACAAGAGCTGCTGCGGGACGGCGCCGCTTGTTTGGTCGCCGTCATTTGGTGCGTGGCCCTAGGACTAGTTAACGGCACCACGAGCAGGCTGCGCACGCCACGCCGCCAGAATTAGCAATTTCCACATGGGTTCTTCCACGGCCATCAGTTATTGCAGCAACACAGCGCTTCGTGACATCAATCAATTTATTTTCAAAACAGGCTGATAAAATTTCCACAGAGTTTATCTGCAAAGCCATAAAGAGTATCCACTGAACATACGCAGGCTCAGCTTTTTCACGGGTTTATGACAAGGCCACATTTTGATGGATTTTTATAGGAATGAAAAAGGGCACAACCATAGCCCCAAACTGGAACAAAATGCAGTCTAGTGCTTTGCTACCCTGCTATTAAACTCAACAGACAGGGTGAAAACCATTTCTTTGGAGATACATAGTCAGCGGACGCATTCAGGAACCTCAGGATGTGAATTTTTGTCTAGTGCTCGTACCTGTAACATGGTAACAGAGCACTTCGGCTAACATCGCGTGGTTCCAAATTGCTTCGCGTGTCTTCTGAGGTGGTAAAAGGCCCAACTGCCAGCAGTCCCTCTCGGTCCGCAGCAACATCTGCACTCGTGAGTTGTCCTCCCAAAATTCTGTGGCACACTCAAAACTGAACATATGGGGACAGTATAAAATACAGTGGATTATAATTGCAAAATAAATAATACTGGGGCCACCACGGTAGTTGTTACTCCTTTTCCTATTTAATTTAAAAACAAAAACCCCATAGCCCATTATTAACCATCGCTTCTGCATTAATTTTCAGTCTGCCAACCTAGTGCACTCCAGAAAGACAAGGTCTTGCTACAGAAACTAGCTTCACTTGTGTTTCTATGTGTGAAGTCTTACGTGTCACCGTAAATTTACATTTTGTGGTTTATTAATATTTCACTGTTGTGAGGTGAATAATTATATTTACCTCTATTTTCCCTGAAAGTAGTGCATTTTTATATTACTTTAATACCACCAATGCTTCAGTTATTGCTAATATTAAAAATGGATTTAATTATGACTTGATTAATCCAGAACTAAAACATGGTTGATATCCGAACAGGCCAGGCACAAATCAGGTGTAATTTACATCCCTAATTATTACATTAACAATTTCTTTCTTCTGAAACACTGAAATGACACGCCTGGTATAATCATGATGAAGAGCAGCAGCAGGCCAGGAAATGTAGCAAGCTGAAACAAGGTACGCGCTGCACTGAAATAGCTAAGCGCGACAGGCAAAAACGATATTGAGGAAACATTTAGAAATTAGGGAAGGGGACCAGGGGGACCGTGATTGTGGAGATCCCCCGAATTTCAGGGGGAAACCATCCCATGAGAGCGCCCGGGAGCCCCTCGCCCGGGAAGGCCTGCCGCCGGAGCACCAGCAGCCCCCGCTCTCCTCTTCCTCTTCCTCTCCGTACACTGGGAACAAATGTTGTCAAACTGGGACCCACGAGGCCCAGTCTGAGCTCTACTAATGCTTCATTTCTTCAGTGGTATCTGGAGATCTCGGATTAAATAAATAAAATAAATTTTATTTTAATAAATAAAGCCTTATCGCTCCTCTTGTGGGCTCATACTTTTTTTTTTTTTTTTTTTTTCCCCCGTGTGTTTTTCTCTGTATTGATTCACTTTGAGGGGGAAAAAAAAAAAAAAAAAAAAAAATCTGCATTTTAAACAATAAGCAATTTGGCACCGGCCCTGTCTTGTCTTTGTACCACGTACAGCGCTAAGACCACTGTCGGTGCCAAGGGAATAATAACTCACAGATTAAAAAAAACTTCAATAATAGAGGGAAATGGCCGCGCTTTGAGCCTTACCAGCCTGCCGAGTCCTCTGACACCCAGCTCTGGGGCAGAGCGAAGGAGGAGCCCTCGCCACCAACCGAGGTGCCATCGCCCTTCCCCTGGTCCTGCGCCCGCCGCCATGTCGCAGACCCCGCCGGCTGGGGATGAAGGCACCGCGTCCCTTTGCGTCGCCACCAGGCAGGGCTGCTTTGCTGCGGGGGGGGGGGGGGGGGGGGGGGATTTCCAGCTTTTTAGCCTCGAAAAGTCACCCGTGTCCCTTGGAGGGATGGCACCCTGGGGCTGGCGGCACCCGCGCAGCCGGCCAGGAGCCTGGGCACGATGGCTGGAGCCAGGTCCCTGAGGGAGGGTCGCTCCGCCATGACAGCTCCAGTCGGCCCAAGCGTCCCTGAGCCGCCCCCAGGCCACACCTTGTGGCGCAGGGGCTCCATTTTGTCCCAGGCTTTCTGGGGGTACGGCAGAGGGAAGGGGTGCTCCTTCCCCTCACAGCTCCCAGACCCCTTGCGGGCGGCCTCAGGCTTTGCTTGTGAGGTACTTTGTCTGAGGAGCGTTGTGCTGGTGGTGGAGCCATGGCGGCCGCCACCCTGTTCTGCCCAACCCGCCAGAGGCTGTGGCATCACCTTCGATGGCTTTGATCGCCTTTGCGCCATCATCCGCGTCAGGGCCGTGGGACCGAGCCCCACCAGTGGCTGCCAACAGCCCCCAGCCCGCCTCCACTCACGGGGCACCCCGCTCGTGCTGCTTCCCCGCATTTACTCTTCACCCGCAAGGCGTTCAGAGAAACATCTACGGCAGGGAGGGCGACGAAACGCGCAGACATGTCCCTGCGGCTGTCAACAGTTTGGCTCAGGAACGGGTCCAGCCTCGGAGCCTCGCAGGACTCGGTACTCTGGCTATCAAGGCAGACATTGAAGACAAATCGAAGCCGATATGCTAAAAGCAGTAAGTAATAGTGACTTAAATACTCCCGTAAGAGTCCTGAGGTCAAAATCCTGACTGCCCACATCACCTGTGCCTTGGACTTCTGCTGGCACCTAGAGCACCCCAGTGCGCCGGTCCTGTCTGGATGACTTACACCTGCAGAGACCATCGCAGCTCTATGAATACACATCCCACACAGTGTCACCCATTTTATATCCTCTCACAGCACGTGCCAGGGCCTGCGAACAGGCCCCTTCTTCCAAATATCACGGCTGGGGCAAAAAGACAGAGCTGTCGTGGCGGCGGGTGCCACCTCCTCCTGGGAGGGACATCTGTGCCCTCCTTCCCCGCAGGCAGGACACACAGCTTTGCAAAGCTATTCTGAAATGGGTGCTGGCTAGCTTGTGGCACGGGCAAAACGACAGCAACTCGTGCTCAAGGAAGAAGTACAGAGCAGGGCCTCCTTGATTGCACGCAACGTGATGGAGGCACCAAACTTAACGCTACTTTGGGACTCCAGCTTGACTTTCCTGAGGGCCAGCAACTCAGCTAAAAGCGCGATGAGCAGGTGAGTGCTCTCCCTGAACTTTGTGGGAGAAACGGGGGTGCTGGGGGCTTTGGGGGGCTCCTGAGGGATGAGCCTTCTAGAGCGGGAGTTCTGATTCCAGGAACAAACCCAGCCTCCAGCTGCAGAGGGAGTCCACCCCTCATCTCCACCAGATATCCTCACCCCTCCGTCCCACAGCCACAGGAGAGCGGGGCACCCTTCTCAGGCAGCCATTTTAGCACCCAGTGCCCTCTCAGCTTTACGGCCACGCTGGAAGATGGCCGTGTGGTGGGGGACACGCCACGTTGGTAACCGGTGGTCTGCGGGAAGCCAGCTTCTGGAGCAGCAGCCTGGTGGCATTTTCACAGTTCAGAGCGATCAGGTATTTTTATAGAACAAAGTATGTCTGCGCTCCACGCCCTTTGGAAAGGCTTAAATCCTTCCTGCTTCCCTTTCACCATGGGGTCCAAATGACCGCGTGTCCTTATCCAAGAGCATCTCTGAGCGTACCCGTCTGTGCATGGTGCATTGTGGAAAAGAGGACACTTTCCGGTCCAGGAGAGGAAGGGATGGGGGGGGGAAGATATAAATCAGTGAAAATGAGGCTTTAGGATGTAGAAAGCTAAAAGTTTTAGGGGTGGGGGGGTGTGTGGGTGGACAGCAGCCTTCGCCAGGCACCAACACCAGCCCCGCTCTGAGCCAGCACACCCTGCCCAGGCCCACCCTATGCCTTCGTACCCTCTGCTTCCAAAACCTTTATATTTATGGCACTTCTACTTTTCTACACCCTTTTGTAGGTTTCCACTTTCATCTCTAGGCCCAGCAGAGGAATGAGGGGTGTGGGAATGCTTCTCGTTCACTGCTGAGCCTCTCGCCACCTTCGCCTGAGCTGCAGAGGGGAGGAAATGGGGGGGGGGGGGGGGTGTGTTTCCACAGCTCTCCTGCCCCAACCCTCCAGAGCAGCACCCCACTTTTTCCTCTCTCCTAATCCCCTCCCTCCCAAACCTGGGCATGCAGCCTGTCCCCCACTTCCCCAGGAGCCCATCCCCTCCTTATTTCCACACACACACCTGCACAGGAGTTTTTCCCCTTCTTTATTTCCACCCCCCCCCAACCCCCCACCCCCGCTCCTCCTCCTCCTCACCGCGTTGCTCCCTTTGCCCTTTCCCCTCCCTTCTCCATTTACAATTCGCAGGCGCTGTTTCCACACCGTCACAAATGAGAGGTGGTTTGTTTTTTTTTTTTTTAAAAAAAAAATAAGCGGACGGATGGACACACACACACACGCAGCACCGCGCTATGGGCCTCGCAGCAGCGCGGGGGGGGGGGGGGGGAATGTGGGGCGCGGCGGGGAACCCCACCTTTCCCCTCAGGATTAGCGGAGGCTTGAGGAGGAGGAAAGGGAGGGGGGGGGTGCGTGAGGGTGGCGGAGCCCCTCCATCTTGGTGGCCCCGCGCCGCGCCGTCCCGCCCGCCTTCCCTCCCTCCCTCGTCATTGTCTGCGAGCGGCGGCGCGGCGGCGGCGGCGGCGGCGCTTATAAGGCGGCGGGCATTGCCCGGATGTGAGCGGCTGGCGATGTGGCTTCCAGGGAAAGATGCTATTATCCGCGTCTCCGCGGGGGAGGCCGTGGTGGTGAGGAGGAGGAGGAGGAGAGCGCTGTAAACTTGGAACAAGTTTGGGACGGGCGGCTCCGCGCTCGCTCTGGGGGTTTTGCCTTTTTTTTTTTTTTTTTTTTTTTTTTTTTTTTCCCTTCTTCTTAAAAAAAAAAAAAAAAAAAAAAAAAAAAAGGAAGGACAGCAGAGGGGAAAGTCCCCGAGCAGCCACTGCGCTCGCAGTTTGTCAGTCACCATGTGTTTGTAAAAACAATAGAGGGAAAAGTTGTCGGACCTTCTTTTTTTTTTTTTTTTGTTGTTGTTGTCGTCGTCTTTTTTTTTTTTTTTAATTTTTTTTTTTTTTTTTTTTTTTTTTTTTGGCTGGCTGGCGGCTCGGCTGGCGGGGTGGGGGAGCTGGTGGCGGGCGTTTGGGGGTCGGGCACCCCAAATCCCAACAAAGCCAGGTGTAGGGCGCCTGTAAAGCTGTGGAGTACCCCGGAGCAGGACTGACACTTACAGTACTTTTTCGTGGTTTTGGAGGGTCACACACGTGTGAGATAATAAAGCACTTTGGCAGAAGATTCCTCTCTTTTTTTTTTCTTTTTGTTTTTTTTTTTTCTTTTTGTTCCTTTTTTTTTTTTTTCTCCCCCTTGGAATATTGTGAACATATTTGTGGCCATTTAAGGTAAAGTTACAATTTGCTGTTAAGAGTAACTTGTCTGTGTTTTTTGCCTTTTTTTTTTTTTTCGCTTTTTTTTTCTTTATTTTTTTTAAATTGTCGATCCCAATGTGTTATTTGAAAAGAGGTGCAAGTTATTCGATGTGTAAATGCAAATAGCATACCGCGTGTGTGCACACATAATTGCTCGTGTGTATAAATATACATTTTATATATATATATATATATATACACACGGTGTAATTACACGTGTGAGATCCACACTAAGGTGCAAACGCCAAGCGTGATAACTCGGGGCTTTTATTTCCTACCGGAAAATGAAGTCGAACTAGTTTTTGTGGAGTGTGTCGGGCCTGCAATAGCAAAATGTAAAATAAAAGTATAACATGCTGGGGGGGGGGGCGCTGGCATCGTCCCCAGAAACTTGAGCGTAAAGCGAAATCAAAAGGCTGATTTTGCAAAGTTTGCAGCAATGCTCGGGGTTGAAATTTAGCTGGTAGGCACGGGGAAGGGGTGGGGTGGGGGGGGATTGCAAACCAAAACAAAGCAGGATTTAAAAAGGAAAAACAACCAAAACAACAAAGTGGATAATACAAGGGGGGGGGGGGGGGGGGGGAATATTGTTCCTCTTGGCAAAGTCTCCGCATCACGTGTATTTGCAGCCTCGTATAAACGCGCTTTGCCATGTGTATGTGTGCGAGAAGGGGAAATTTAAAGTCTAATCCCTGCAAAAGTGCGGCGCGGGCGGGAGTCGGCGCCTGGCCGGGATCTGCGGCTCCATGCTCGGCGGGTACGCGCGGCTCCGCGGGTGGGCGCGGAGTGAGGGGAGGGAGGGCGAGCAGGGAGGAGGAGGAGGAGGAGGAAGAGGAGGAGTGGGGGGGGGTGTGTGTGTGTGTGTCGGGGGGGGGAACTGCGGCGAAGCGGCCGCTGCGCTGGGCTCCGCGCCGCTCCGCGCCCCTCCGCGCCCTCGCCGCTGCCTCCGCACAGGCCCGAGCCGCTGCCGGGTTGTTGGTTTTGCTTCCCCCCCCCACCCCCCTCCTCCCCTTTTCCAGCCTCGCCGCAAATTAAAATTGGGGCTAATTGGCAAAGGCTGCTCTCTGCTTCCCTCCCGGCCCCTCCACCCCCGCAGCCTGCGACTTTGCATATTTTTTAATTTTTTTTTTTTTTTTTTTTTTTTTTTTTTTTTTTTTTTTTTTTCCTTCCTCTCATTGCTGTTTGCCGTTTCTAAACGCTACTTTGCGTGGAAGAAGGAGAAGGGGAAAAAGTTGGGAGCGGATGGCTGTAGTTTCTGCTCTGGGATCCTCATTCATTCCTCGCTGAACCTCCTGTTGCATAAATGATGCTCCGGGAGCGAGGCTTTTTCTTTTTTTTTCTCCTCCGGATTTGGGTTTAGAGTGGATGTTACCGGGTTTCGATCGCCTCTTTGGAAATACAATATCGCTTTTTTGTTGGTGGTGGTTTTGCTGCCCCTCCATCTTTTTTCCCTCCCTTCTTCTCAACTACCCACCCCCCCCGACCCCCACCCCCCTGAAAAATCCGATTGTGTTTCCTGCAAGGCTCGGGACTGGGTTTCTGATTGCGGTTATTTCCATGTTTCTAGGTTTGTGTGATTTTGCTAAAATGCATCACCAACAGCGAATGGCTGCCTTAGGGACGGACAAAGAACTGAGTGATTTACTGGATTTCAGTGCGGTAAGAAACAACGGTGGAAATTAACAACAGCTGTAAAAAAAATATCTTCTAGCTGATCTGGTAAACTAAAAAAAAAAAAAAAAAAGAAAAGAAAAAGAAAAAAACCCAACCAAAAACCAAACCAAACCAAAACTGTGATCTAACTACATTGGGCAATTTTTAATCAGCAGCTAGAACCATGGTAAATATCTTTTTGCTTAAAAAAAAAACCAAAACCAAAAATTAGAGTCTTTTTATTATTTCTTATTGTATGTGATGGGAGATGCAATCGTGTTCACAGCTTATTTGAATGTCTTGGATGTCTAAAATAATTCATACAAAAAGAGACGCCCCTAAAACCGAACATTTCTCATCATTAGTTAATAACAATATCTAGCACTTTTATTGTGCTTTACGTTTTATAGCTTTGTTGGCACATGAACTAATTAATTGCTAATTAGTTGCTTATATTCTATTTTCAGTTCTTCCCTTGTTTCATTTTTTGGCACATGGAAAGTGCAAAGAAATCCATGACTGTCTCAGTTTAAAGTTTTCACTGAAATCTCATATGGCTTCTGCTGTCATTAAAACTGCTCCAATCTTCCCCCCCCCCCCCCCCCCCCTCCCCGGCTAGATGGTGCTTTTTTATTTTACTTTTTTTTTTTTTGGAGGGGGGGGTGGGGGTATGAAAAGAAAAGGCACTTTTTTGTCTCTTTGGGGCTGGTTTGGAGGCCAAACGTTAATCCGGACGTGTGCACTTGTCTAGTTTTGTCAGGCTCTCCCTCCCCCTCCCAGCCCCTTCCTTCCTCTCCCCATCTCCTCCCTTCCCCCCCCCCCCCCCCCCCCCCCCCCCCCCCCCCCCCCCCCCCCCCAATATGTCAGGAGTATCTATCTGTCCCGTTATTTATTTATTTAAGGGGAAAACCAGTTTGCTGTGAGATGCATGTATGTTCCTAAAGCCCAGCAACACCCTGCAAAAACCTGACCCCCCCCCCCCTTCACCCCCGCCTTTTTCTATTTTTTTTTTTTTTTTTTTTTTTTTTTTTTCTCCCCTCCCCGTGTAAATGAGGCTGCTCCAGGCTGGTGCTGCTGCTGCTGCTCCAGACTTTGCTTTGGAGGAATGGCTTGGGGAAGTTTGGCCAGGAAACGTAGCCTGAGGCAGCTTTGCAGCCCCCTCTTTGCTTGTTGCACTTTTTCCATTTGTTCCTTCGCTTTTTGCAGGCTCTGACTCAGGGAAGGTGCGTATTATCCACTAGACACGTCGAAGAAGAGAGAAACCAATTAGGGTCGAAATAAATGCTAGGGAGAGAGAGAGGGAGCGAGAGAGAGAGGGAGGGAGAGGGAGAGAGCCTTGCTTCAAATTGCTCTCGTGTTAGAGACGAAATGAGAATTTAGGGCAGGTGGCACTTTGCATTATTCTTATTTGGGTTCACATATGACAGGCAAATCCTAAAGCGGGATGGAAATGGACGTTGCTACATTTATGGCCAAGGTTTCCTCCAAAAAAAAAAAACCAAAAAAAACTCAAAACCAAAAATCCAAAACCAACCAAACTTTTTTCAAGCCTTTGTCAGCGTGAGAGTTGGGAGAGGGGAGCGAGCCCCGCTTCCCAGCTTGGATAACGCTGCTGGGGACTGGGATTGCTCAAACTCTTCGGGAAGGGAATATTGTTTGGGGAGCTAATGAGCCTAATAAAAACGTGCTGGTGGTGGCGAGGGGCTGGTGGGGGCTCTAAGAAATATTGACTCGTTTTCAGGTCTGTGGGGGCTGATGTTTCGTGGTAGACAAACTATTAATGTAGTTCCCAGCGAACGTGGAAGGAACTTTTGCTTAACAGTGGACTCGGGAATCTCTTGTTTTCCAGTAGTAATGCTTCTTTGTTTTTTTTTTTTTAGATGTTTTCACCTCCTGTGAGCAGTGGGAAAAATGGACCAACTTCCTTGGCAAGTGGACATTTTACTGGCTCAAGTATGTAAAAATTTTTGTTTCCTATGTAGTGAAAATGGTGTTAGTTATTTATTTATCCATAGGCATTACCTTTGTTGTGGTTGTGTTAATCTATTCCGGGGAGCAGATTCATTCAGATTTAAGCGGAATTATTCCTAAGTGCTGACTGTTATTATTGCCACAAGACTGGGACATTTTCACAGTATTTCCATCCCTTTCTGAATTAAAAAAAAAAACAAAACCCTGAACTTCTCCTCTGTGTAATTGTTCAAGGTGAGCTAGTTTAAATCTTTTTCTTTTTAAAATGGAGCACTGGAGATTTCTGTTTACAATTTCGGATGCTATCTTTTGCATGTCAGAAATGATAACCGAAACATCTTGCGTGAGAATTAATTTTGTGAATAAGAATTGAAGGCTGCTTCAATTAAATAAATAAATAAGCAAGTATCCGAGTATAAACACCAACCTCTTCCGGGAAAAGAACTCTTTAGGATTAGAGATAACTGTTTGCTGATGGAATATTTTTCGGTGAATTAAAACCTTCAGGCTGGTTTCTTTTCCTGGTGGAAGACGGGGCATTTTCCTCGTAAATATTTGACTGCTTGTGAAGAGTCCCTGAAATTTAACTGGAGGATTTGTTTGTTTGTATGTTTGTTTATTTGGCTGTGGTAGTACTATATGGGCAACTTCTGCGTTCCATAAAAACAGGAGTCCTGCTTGATGACAAAAGAAATCTCAGAGCTCTTTGCGGTAGAACATATGTGTACAATAATTGTCTGGCAACTAAAGTTTTATATAGAGTCTTTTATATGCCTGACAAATTAGAAGTAAAACTAGCAAAGATACTTACGCATTTGAAATTTCCTTACTCTTCTACTAAGTTCGTTTAAGAGGGTTCCCTGCCTTGCGGATGTTGTGTTTTGGACAGGACACAAATCCATCTCCGGCTAGAGAGTTGCAGTGTTTTAAAAGCACGAGCAATTACACATACCACCACACTGTACGTCGTATTGTTCTAGAGAGAGAGTACTGTTCTAAATCAGATGGTAAATTTGGACAAGTCTTCCCTGCAAACTGCCAGTGGATATCTAGATATAAACACGTCATTGCATATAGTTTCATGCCTGGTATTTGCAGTTTGTACTCAATTAAAGGGACCTCTTCTGTGTATTCAGTAGAGCCATTTTTATTAAATGCACTAGTACGTCAATTAACTTTTTGTTTCCAGAGAAGGACTTCCTAATTTGAAGGTAGTCTGTAGTACGTGTTTTTAAGATCCTAGATCAAATGCCCGCCTGCAGTTATTAAGCACTCATTTGGTGAATTTTACTCTCTTCAGACTTTCAAAATAAGAACATGGTTTTGGTTTATCTTCGCAAATGTGGTTATACTGTAAATGTAGTGACTTGGAGAATTTTACTGTTAGGTTTGAATAACTTTTCAAACATAATTTGCCTTCCATCTCCCGAGCTAAAGATTTTAATCCTATTTTTTGGTCATTTTTCTGAATTACATAATTTTAATAACTGATTGAACCGAATACATAATATTCACTATATTTGTTTTCACCGGAGAGAAGCGCAGAGCGTTTGTGCCAGACAAATCAATTTGTCATGCTTATATACCAAGCAATGCAGCAGCTAACGCTTGGTCTAACAGCAATCGACTAGATAGTTATATTTAATAAATGCAGCATAAACCTCATCGATGAAGTCATTTTGATCAGAAATACCCCAGGATAGCAAATTTGAACAGCGAGTGAAATAGAGGGCTTGTATTGCTTTTTTTTTTTAAATTGTCTCTAAAGCTGAAAGCATCGAAGTAACTTTGACACATCGTCTTAGACATGCAAATAATTTAATGAGCTGGAGTAAGTTAGTAATATTAAGGTACGAGCCATTTAAAATAGCACCTGAACTCTCCCAGCCTGTGACAACATGCAAATGCTTGAATACACCCGTCTCTGATGGTGGAGGATGAAGTACCCTGCTCGATAAAGGAACGTACACTGTGTGTTGGTCGATTGTTTGCACGAGGGCATGCAGCACAGGGTACGCTCTTCTAAGGGAAGATCGTTTTGCATTTACTGTATAAATATCTGCTGCTTGGTTATGAGGCGGGGAGTTTCGCAGGGAGCGATCGGTGATTTCAAACAAGTTGTCAGAATCTGGGTGTCCGTGACTTGCCCCTCGCTGCTGCTCGCCGAGAGGGTGGACGTGTGGCCTGAAGATCCAGTGGCGTGGCTATTGTTTCGCCGGGCTCTTGCTGGCCAGCTAGCTGTGTGCCAGAGTCCTTGCTTCTGAGGAGGAGTTGGTGTGCGGTGGGGTAATCAGCCAGGACTGGAGAAATTCAGATTTGGTATGGCAGCGCCCAGACAGCTGCTTCAAGAGATCTTTTCTGTAACTGTAGGGAAGGATTAAAGACAGCTCCATTAATAACACAGGAACACAGTTTATTATTCTAATGATGCATATTGATAATACAGGATTTTAGCGATGCGAATGCAGCCTGTTCTTCCTCCTGGACAGATGCCCTTCTGAAGTTTGAGCTGACATTCTCTTAATGGTCCTCTTAAAAATTAGATTTACTGAGCTGGGGAACCACAGATGTCATTCCTCTGCATTAACCCAAAACTTCTCTTATATGTGGGAAGGAAGACCAAAAAAAAAAAAAAAAAAAGACCCCAAAGAAAAGTAATCCCAAGCAGTGAAGTGAAACTAACTGTACTTCAGGAAGCGTGGTAATACTTCATGCTTAAAGTCATCTTAATAGCTTTTTACTCATCTAATATATGATGCTCTATTGTGATTTGTAATGTGTGAATGAAAATAAAGTAAAGCCACATTTCCTTTTAATCTTTAATTTCACAAACATGGCTTCTTACCATGTTAAGAAATGGTGAGGGCTGCAAGGGAGAAAGGAATGTAACCTGAGCCACAGCCGTGACATTCCCATGGAGCATTTTTCACATGAAAGGCTTTTGTCAACCCAGTAAAGGACCAGGAGTTTTTGTTTGATGTTTGCAGGTGTTCAGCAGAGAGCACTAAAACAATTCAGCCATGCTGGTTTGGAGACTCTGACCTTAACAGGGAGAATTGGTGAAGACTGAAATTATTTTTAAGAAAACTCCCCTGGAGTTACCTCAAATTTATACTGTATTTGTAAAGTGATTTAATACCTGTTACTTAAATTGAACAATACACATCCATTTGAATGAAGTGGGGTTTTTCTTTTTCTCATTTTTTTTTCCTTCTTTATTTTTTTTTTCCCCCTTTTTTAGGACAGTTGCCAAAATAAAATTAATTTTCCCAGATCTTCTAAAATTTTCTCAATAGTTTACCTTAGCTACCACAGTAAAAGCATTTGTCATAATCTTAAGTGTGAGCCATTGTAAAATGAGGGAAGGATGATGATCACTGGCGCTCGATTCTGGGAATGGATTTTGCAGCAGTTTTGCAACAATTGTGGTGCTAAAGAATTTGCTAGGTCTGTCACATTTGGCATATTTCAGTTTTCGAACTGTTAAATCAAAGCCCACATCTTCCTGATTATGTTCAATTTCTGCTTCTTCTATTTTAAGTATTTCATTTTACCTAAGTTTTCAAGCATCTGTTATAGATTGCCCACTGTGTATATGTTTGAATATTGTGTGGGTGTGAGCAGCAGTAGAAAAACTGTATTCTTATGATGGGCCATTCCTGTTGCACACACACAAAAAATAGTCTAAAAACCTTTGGTAGCACAGACATCACTGAATAAAGTGAAGGCAGTTTAAAGGATTTAAAGACTTGCTTTTAATTTTGCCATTAGTTTGATTAGGGCTTGTCCTACATTAGAATAACAGCGATTACAAATTAATGCATCTTTAACTAGGGAATCGCACATTCAGCTTGGTTTTGAGGTGCTTTTTGTACTTTGGATGTGTCTGGGAGTAAATTATAACCAAATCGAGTTTGAGTACGGTTCGTTTTTGGAGTGTAGCCTTCTGGCAAAGGTGCATCGTTTTGCTATTGTTGGTTGATCATCAGAAAAACTGAATTAAATACAGACTTTATCTTGAAAATGTTTTGGTAGCCGCTCGGGACGCGTGCACCGGTCCCGTTAGCATCAGTAGGATTAATGTGTGTGTGGAGATTACGCCCTTTACCGGGGAGGACTGAGGAAGACTGTGGTTTATTTGGGGGGGGTTCTGATGCAGCGTTGCCATTCAAAAGGCAAAAACCCAACACGAGCCGTGAGAAATTGGAAGCCCGTGGGTCAGAAAAGGACTTGTACCGATGAAGGCAAAGTGCAGCGGGGACCTAGCTATTGCAGCTCCGCGGGGGTAGGCCGCGTTTGCAATAGAGCATGGCAGAAAGCAGAGGGGATCAGCATTGTACGTGGGTGTTGGCTCTGCCGGCGCGTTGCACCACGGCCCTCCGTTTGCCAGGAGCCGCTTCGGGGTGCTGGGGTGCAGGGCACGGCCCCTCGGAGCCCCGGCCCGCGCTGCTGCTCGCCCCTGCCCGTGCTTTGGGATACTGCTCTCTCGTTCCGCCTGCTGAAAAATACTCGAGGCTGTAGCTCCGGAGATACACAAAGGCAACTGCTTCCATATTTTTCATCCCTAATGTTTCGTAATTATGATTAAGAAGAAGAAGAATGCTAGTTACCTCCCATCCTTCCAGCTATGTTTACTTGCGGAGCGTTCGATCCTCCTCCCCTCCGAGTCCTATTAAAGAGAGTACTGTGGGGGCAGAACAAGACCCGTGCTACGGTATTTGAATTGGCCTGAGACACCGTAGCACATACTTGGAGGAGCTAAATATTTAGTTACAAAGAAGTGAGGTTACTTCGGAGTTTGTATCTTGCTCGCAGTGGCAAACTGAGTGTATCCTGCAGAGGACGTTCCAGAGGCACGGCCACCTACGATCACTCATATATATTTAAATGTGGAAGTGAAGGTCCTGGCTTAGTAATTTAAAAAAAAAAAAAGAGATAAAAAAGACACCCCTTGATTTCTGATGTTGGAAGAAAACTACCCTTATTAAATGGGAAAGGGTCTAAACAAATACTCTGCAAAAAGATTGCCTTGCATCTGAGCTAAGTGATTCCTGCCTGAAACAGTTCAGTCATGCCTTTTGGATATTGTAGCTTTTCTTGAAAATACTTTTTGTCCTAATCATTGCATGTCTACCTTGTCAAGACTCCTGAATATATTTAATAATTCAAAACCAGACACACTAGCTGTCTGAGAGACTGAAATGCTTAGGGGCCAGATCCAGCCAAATGTCACTTGGAGGAGACGTTTGTGCCTGCCATTGCCAAATTTAGCAGTAACAGAAATAATGTTTTAGATTCATCAGTGGATACGAGGTATCTGTGAAGAAAGTGTATCTGTTAAACCAGTGAACTTAGGTCTGACTTGGAATTAAGTGGGAGTACAAAGCTCGTCTAACGTGTTCAGTAAGGGATGCAGGAAAAAAAGGCATTTGGGAGCATGTGAGGTACAATTTGGCTTCTTCCCATTAGATTTGTATTTGTGCCACTCCCAAATTCATATTGATTTTTGTCATAGGCAGATGCAGCTTCCGTTGCCTGAATTCCCAAGAAACATTAAAAAGGCACAAGAAATTGTCAGCCTGTGCATTTCGTGAACACCAGGTCATGCAAATTTTAATCTTTCACCACTTAGACTTATTTTTTGGCTACTGCAGGAGGAACATGTGATTTAATTTATTATTTCTTCTTCCTTTTTTTTTTTTTTTTTTTTTTTTTTTTCCTCCCCCATGATGTAAACCATTACTGAATTACGGAATTGCTTTGAGATTTTACTTACCTAGTGAGTAAAAGGATTTAAGCACACGCTTTGGGATCCCAGGAATGTTGCGAATGAGCTGCTTGACGGTTTTTGACAAGATCAGCAAATATCTTTACCATACTATTGTAATGAGGAAATCACTTAAATAACAGATGAACAACTAAGTCACATAAACATATATAATAGAACTATGTAATGAAAGTTTATGCTGTTAACTGCTCGAATCTCTCTTAAATGCACAGAGTCATGGAGCACTAAAAGCTGTCATATAAACAGTTTTGTTTTGAAAAGGAATAATTTTAAGGTTTTTTTTTTTTTTCATCTGCTATGATAAACAAAGTCATTTTGTAAGCTTTACAGATCAAACATTTACTTCTAATGGTAAACTAAGCCGTGTAGCTGGAAATGTGTGTCTTTGCAAGGCCCAGGAAAAGAGTAGAGCCCCGGTGGCCCCAGGCCTGTGGTTTTCAGTGTTTGATATCGTGATGTTATTTAGATCAGTTCCCATAAGCCAAGATAACAGATCTGCAGTTGTTTAATAAGGAATGGGGTATGTGTTTGTAAGGGTTTAAAGATCTTTTACCCAAATTTGCCCAGATAAATGATACCAGGGAGGTGGACGTAATCAAAGTAGAACTAAAAAGGGATAAAAATTACATTTCAAGAGGTGGATTTTACTGTTTTATGACCCGAATCGGAGGCAGCCTATTGTTTTGAAGCTCATGAAACGCAGCCTGACGAAAATCAGGTGCCTACATCTCCTAGGGCTCCTCATAACTGGCAGAGGAGAGATGGCCCCGAGGCGTTTCAGTTCAGCGCGGTGAATCATTTTCTGGCGATGCCTTGCCTCCACCAAAGGACCTAACGATTTGCCGAGGCGTAGCTCGCTGCATCCTGGCTGTCAGAGGCTGGGGGAGACGGATCCCCCCAACCAGCTCCCACTGTTGTTGCTCAGGCAGATTTCTAGTTCAAGGAAGCTCGCTGTGCAGTCGTTGGAGAGAAGAGCTGGCGTGGCTTAGGAATGTTTTACATGTCCTGCTGAAGATGTAGGCATATAAAATTAATATACCTGTAATGGTATGTACCATCTGCCAGTGCCTGTAGAAAGTCCGTGGAATTCCTCTTGCACCTCAGAAGACAGGAGGAATACCGACAGTTAAAACGACTCTCTTGAATAATTTAATTGGGTGTTATTTATTCTGTACTATTAACTGCCAAGTAAAAGTCACTACCAAATTTCCTCACCTGCCTTTGTGCAGCTGATGCTGCCCACTGAGATGTTGAGGGGCCTCCACTTTTGTTTTGGTTTTGTTTTTTTTTTTTTTTTTTTGGTCATCTGGGAGGAGGTATCGTGTGCCTCGTGGGAGCTAGCCCTAATGCCAAAATCTGCCTCTCGCCGGTTGTGCCGCTCGGAGGTTTGCAAACCCAGGACTTGGGGGTCTGCACCAAGGCACAAATCCGTGCTCTTGTAACACCAGCCTGCTAAATTCTCTTCTTCAACCTGTCTGAAAGCTTTCTGCCTAGTGCTTCTTGACCAAGCAGAGGGATGGCAACGACCAAATTTGTAGCTAATTTTTCTAATGTTTTCAAAGGCTGTTGTGTAATTTCTTTTCTTAGCCAACCTACAGAAATAGGAAAAGTGTTGAGAAAGGTTGGCATATTTACTGTTTCTGCCAAGGTAAACACTAGTGCAGTCGATCTGCATCTCAACCAACCAGGTGGAGTTAAAAATGGGTTTATCTTAGCGGTTTTCCGAGCGGTGAGAAAGTATTTCATGTGAAGGTGCAGTAGCAGCGTTGTTCGTGCGAGAGCTATTGTGACAGTCACCGTTCAACGACGTCTTTCAAGACGACTATTGGTAGTAATGACAATACGTAGCTGCAATCTCTTGTGTTGGGTATTGATCTGTGTTGGAAATAACGCTTCACACGCGCTGCCGTGTTTGCAGGGTGCTCTTGTGGAATTTGTCTAAGCCCCTCAGCCTTGATGTGTTGAATCGAACGGTTCCCTTTTCACCTGGTGAAAAGGCTCCCCGGGTTAAGATGGTGTAGCTGGCACTCGGCGGGGCCTCCCCCTCTGCCGTCTCAGCGGCGTGCTGCCGGGCGCGTGTTGGCTAAGCCGCTCGCTCCTTTCCTCGCCGAAACCCCCGCTTGTATTTTCAGCTGGTTTCGGGGGGCCCGGGCTTCATTTCCTTCACTTCAGTGTTTTACTCGTTGGGGAAGTCACAGAAAAGGACCCCGGCACGGGCAAGGGAGAGGCGAAGTGGCTCTTGCTCCGGGAGCGATGGCAAGTTGTCAGCCGCTGCCGGCGAGCTGGCACGCTGCCGCCAGCCTCCCCAGCAGCTCCGGCCCTTCCTGCCCTTTAGCACTCTTCCCCTTGCCAGCGCTGTCATACGTGTGCATGGGTGGTACCCTGCTTCATCATACATGTGTGGGGTTTTTTTTCGTGTGTGCAGCACCGGGCTTCGCCGCGGACCTTTGGAACGTGCTCTTAGGCCGGACACAGAAGGGCTTCTTCCTTGCTCAGTGTTTCATTCATAGGAGTGCAAAACCAGGCAGGCTTCAAACAGATATATATTTTTTTTTTTTTCCTTTTTCCCCCCCTCTTTGGATTCTTAGAGTTAACAGCAGATCTTGTCAGGTCTGTGGGCAATTTCTGGGGGTTCCAGCAAAGTTTATTTAAAAAAGAACCCAACCAAAACAAAAACCCTATTGCATATTACATTCACTATGCAGCAAGCAGTACCTCCGCCAGGATAATTTTAGGGGTCCAAAAATGGGAAAAAATTGCAATCACTGAATTAATTCTTAGGCATGTGTGTAATCCCTAACAAAATAGGGATTCAGTTCTTTTTGTTCTGTGGTATATAGAAACAAGACTCTCTCCTAGTGCTGTCTCTCTTGAATCAAAGCCTGTCTTGTTCCTGAAGATTTGGGATGGTCAGGTTAGCATGGCACGATACGCATTTTCCTCTGACTGTACATTTAAATACGATCGACCTATTTGATAAATAACTGGTCCAAAGGTTTGGTTATATTAAAAACAGCTAAGTATGACTCCTGATCGAATATCAAGACTGTAATTGAATCTCAGGGGTTCTGGTACTGCTTCATAAAGCATTTGAGTTGTTTTGTGCTTCGTGACGTCAGCCAAAAGCTTGATTGAATTATGTTCTTGTATTGTAGGAGCACCTGCCAGTGCCACTAGACTTCAGGGTCTGTCAGCATTTCCATTACAAACCTTGCTGATAAGTTGGTGACTTGGCTCCCGGCGTTTGAACTGGGCTGAAGGCTGGCGTGCACGCTTACGGCCAGCGAGTTGTTCCGCAAATTCACCAAAGCCAAAGAAATCCCCCAAACTCGAATCCGATGTGCGGCATTTCTCGCCGGGACTCTCCTCTTGCCTGTTTTGGTTTTTATTTTTTTTTTTGTTTGTTTGTTTGTTTGTTTAAACAAAAATCTGCTGCTGTTCCTTGGGCACGGTTCCGATTCGAAATGACAGAGCAGAGGCTGAAATACCGGTGCCTAATGAGACAACGTGAAAGAGGGTTTCTTTACTATTTCAGAAACAAAGACATGCAGGGATGAGGCTGTGAGATAGTCTGGAATTTCTGGGTTTGGGTGAATTTCCCTGCGATTTGGGCGTACCTGGGAGCACGGCCCATCTCTGCTGGCCGTTCTGCAGGGCACAGCGATAGGCTTCCTCATTTTTTGAGTGGATTCTCATGAAAGGGCGAAGCGACAGCGATGAAGCTTGCGCGTGCAGTTGCAATACAGAAATCACTATTGAATTATTTTTAGCTCCTTATAGATCAGTGTACTTAATTGCGGGGACTACGCAGAGCAGCTGATCCTGAAACACAGAGTAAATATTTAGTGCCGTGCCGCTCGAGGTGCGTTGCGTTAGGAATAAACTCTCCTTATCCTTAGATGACTGCTGTCCGTTAAGCCTTGTAACTCTTGGAACGCTGCAGATATTTTGAGAGAAGGGCAGGGATGAGACCGCTGCGCTCGTGATAAGGCAGATTGACCATCACTGAAAGGAAAGCAAGTGGCCTGATAGCTTGATTAAGTTTTGCGGTAACGAGTCCTGGGCTCGCCCCGAAGCTCACCCTGCCGCGTGTGCGGGAGGATCCGGCTCTTTGCCCCTCCTGCTTCTCCAGGATTAACCGTTTTCCTTGGGCTGTGCACAGGGGAGGTGACTTGGACTCTCAAGCCTTAACCAGACGGCAAAACCTCATTTACACAGCATTTTAGCTACAGCGTAAATCACCGGCTACCTCACATTTAGACAAGCGTTCTGACGTAGCCTTTCTGCAATCCGCTCCTTTGTGACGAACGCTGTGCAGGCAACCCGAGGTTGTGCGTGTCCTCTCCACGAGGAATAGTACCAGATTCCATGGTACGACTTCACCTGACTCCGAGACGTTATTTTTTGATTTTTTCAAACCTGGGATACTTCTTCTGTAGCATCTGAGTGTTTGTGGCAGAGGGTTGAAGGAGAAAGGGCAGCAAAGATTTGGCAAATACTTTTTCCTCGTCTTACAAATATAAATAAATCACATCTTCTGTGATTCCTGGTGTGACTAACCTGTCAGGCTGGCTTTCATTTTCCTCTTATATCACCCATACAGCTTTTCTAGTCAGACCTTACAAATTGATCTTCCCATGCTGTGACTAACTAGTATCAGCTACTAGTTACTGCCTGTTGCCAGAGTAGTTGGGTTGGGTTTGCCTTCACCTCGTATTGTTCAGGATCACTTGTGTCCTTTGTGTGGATCTGGGCTCCCCTAAGCCGACTTTATTTAACAGTATTTTGTCCGTTACAGTCCTTTGGGAAAAATGATGTGTTAAGTCTTGATTAGAGACTAGATAATGCTTTATTCTGCAGGGTCCGAGTTGTTAGCAAATGCATTGCTTAACTTTTGTTTTCTGTGTCTAATCACGTTGTTGATTTTATACTCTTTGGAAAGATTTACTTACTTAGGAAATACTGTGTCTTGTTGTATAAACAGGGGAAAATTCACGTTCCTAAAATTAGCTATTTTGTAAACACCACAAATTAGAGCATTTAATTTATGAACTAGCTTATTAACTAATGGACACTGTCTTTTTCCCCTCTCCTGATCTCCTCATTTCTATTCCATTTTTTTTTTTTTTTTTTTCTTTTATCTCGGTCTTTTAAAACCCAATTGGCACTAGTGGCAGCGCAGTGGTGAGAGCGCTTGCGGTTGGTGCTCATGTCAAGATTTGATTAAGCGGGGTTGGGTCAGTGTGAAATACTGATGCTTCTTCCCATCTCCCTGCCTGCGACTGAAGTGCACAACAGATAGCGAAAATGTGGTGAGAGCCAATTAGTTAGTTAACATGGCAAAATTACCAATTATCAGAAAGTAAACACGCAGCTCAGGACAGCTTTTGTCAGCACCCAGGCTCTCCATCGCGTGCCTCGGTCGGGAGATGCCCCTTTCCAGGGGAGGGCTGGTTCCCTGGCCATGGCGTAAATCCTTAACAGTAAAATCATTGGCAGTAAATTGTCATTTTCTTTTTAACCGCAAACCCAGTTTAGCTGAAGCACAAGAGTGTTGTCAATTAAAAAAAAAAAAAAAAAAATATATATATATAATGACCCACGTTTTACTTCTTTTTGAACCTCTGTTGAGTATTCAGTTGAATGCAGGTTATTTCAGTGATATCGGAGCAGCAGCGTGGTCACTTCTTACCTTTCCATAGGTCCCGGCTTGTCCAGATGTTTGTCATCTCATTTTCTCTATTTCTTCCCCTTACTGATTTGTTTTTATTCCTTCCTTGGACTTGTGAATGCAAGCTCTGTAGGACAGGAAAAACACTGCAGTTCATTAAACCTTCATTATCTGAACACTGTGGGCAAGCTTTAGGCTTTTTGCGGTGCAGACCCGGGGTAGAGAGCTCTGCCACCGCATCGGGAGCGTGGTGTGGGGCAGTGGTGAAACACCTTCCAAAAATACGGATTTTCCTGCCTCCAGAAAAACCAGGACCACACGGCTGGCTGGATCTGACTAGTACAGCAACTCAAGCCCTTGATTCCAGTTGTCCCTTTTAATTCCAATGCTGCCTCTCCTAGGGTGCAGAAGAGGTTATCAGTGTAAAATTTAGAAGTGAAGGAATAGGAATGGAAGAAGGAACTGAAAACACTAAGCCAAAACTTAGCAGATCAAGTGATTATTATTGGCATTTTTGTGCTGCTGGAGTCCCACTGCTTGTAAATGCCCAAGTGTTTTATGTGGCCATTGTACCCGTAGTATCTGACTGCAAGGAGATGATATTTTAAACTTTAAAAAACTGCATATCTGACTGTTTTTTAACATAGTCTTAAGTGTAAAAAAAAAAAAAAAAAAAAAAAAAAAAAATCTCCTGGCTTTGCCACTGGGCAAAATTGTGCTGAGTTTGTAAGCAAGGCGATGCCAAATGCCATGCCTAATGGTGAGTTGTTCTTTTCTTAATCCAAAATAGAGCTTAAAGAGAAAGTGCAGGATTAGGAAAGAAGCAGCTTTATTCTTTTTCATAGAAAGTTGTTTCCTCTTGTTCAGCTCAGTCTTATCTCCACTGCCGGGAAAAAAATAAACTTCTGGTGGCCACCGCAGGGGTGGGATGAACCCCCTGCACTGACCGGCCCTTTGCGATGTATTTGTAAGGAGTCACAAGCACCGCGCGCTCTCTGGAGTCCCTTTGCCATTTTGGTAATGTTTGTACAATCATATTTTTCTCCTTAAACCTCCTCCCTGTCCATTCTTGTCTAAAAGACCCAGTTCAAGAGGAAATGATGAGTGAAAATGGAGAATCTCTAGAACGGTTTCAGATTTGTCTGTTGTGTTTATCAGAAGCCAATCTGAAAAATATTAATGCTGACCAAAAAGAGAAGTGAAATTAAAAAATAGAAAAATAGCAGCCAGGAGACTTACTTTTTTTTTTTTTTTTTTTTTTTTTTTTTTTCAATCTGAGGAGTAGCACTCTTCCTGGTCTCCCATTTGCACTGATGGGAGAATTCCCGACCGCGAGCGAGTGTCGCGAGCGGGGAAGGACGGGGCTGCTCGCTTGCTCGTGCCTTCCCAGATGGCACCCGTCTTGCCTACTGTGGCTTCCGTCAAAGCCTGGCATCTTAATTGGCTGTAATCATCTAGGTGCCTCCAATGTCAGTGGCGAGAGATAGGTGTCTGCAAAGAGAGCCTTATCCCTTTTTAAAATAAGGCTTTAAGATGGCTCTTTCAAGGTATCTGTCTCTCCATACTGACTGTAAAGACAGGTTGGTGACTAGATGCCTGATTTTTAGATGGCTGAAGTTAAACAAGATGAATCCCATCTTAAAGGTCCCCTGGGTCTGCTTAAATCCTTTTTTAATTATTATTTTTTTTTTTTTCTTAACAGCACAAAATCCTTCACTCTTACGGCTCTGAAGAATCAAGAGCCGCCACCATATAGCTCGGGAAACTGCTCTCTCGCTGCAGTATTTTATGTTATTATTTATGTATTTATTACATTTATTAAAGACTGCCACTGTGTTTTGGTGGTGTGCTTTTTAGAGGGTTAATTGGTTCCAGTTGCAGAGTTAATTGATTTCAGTTGGCTCCCAAGGAGGAGATGTGAAATGGAGTCTCTTCTGAGGGTGACACTTCCCAGGAGAGGGAAACACCTCCTCTCCCCTTCCTGCGAGGTACAATTCTCCTTTGTACCTTAAGAGAGGAAATTTTCTCTGCGTTGCCATTTCATCTCATTCTTAACAGCGCGTCTTAGAAAATGCCTCCTTCCGAGTGGCAGGGTGTCTGTGCAGTCATGAACGCACGTCTCCATTATTAGCATCTTTTGATTTTAGTCCAACTCGGTGACTAATAGCAACAGATTCCAAATAGTTATTCTGAGACTTTTGACTCAGTCCAAATTTTGCCTTAAAATGGGTTTGCTTACATACAAGAGCTATTTTGCTCTCCTGCATTCGTTGTAGCATTTTCAAATTATTTTCAACTTGAAAAGGGTTTTGATCTTTTTCTAATTTAATCACTTTCCTGAGAGGATTTCAAGGAAGAACGTCGCATTTACTGATCGGTGAAACTGGAAAAGTTCCTTATAGAGAATCATCAGAAATTCTGGCTGCTTACTGTCTAATACTGGATTTATGAACTGTGCTCAAACAGTTTTTTCTGGTGGGTATTCACACTTCTTGTGTCTGGCTCACTCAGAAATACTGCAAATATCGCACTTCTCTTTCTCATTAGAGGCAGCTAATTAATAAATATGAGGAAGTCAACTGATGGGAAAATGTTATCTGGGCGCTGTGACTTGGTAACCTTGACTTCCTTTTGAGCAATAAAAAATAATAGATAACATGCGGAAGGAAGTGGCGGTGGATTTATATAATCGATCAGATCCACAACTGGAATAAATCAGCATAACTCTCCCAACACCCACCGAGTTATGCCATTTTGTGCTAGCTGAGGAGCTTGTGTTCTGCTGGGAAACTAAGAGGATAAAGCCCCAAATACCTTTATTTTAGTGAGGGCAGCGAGGAGAATCGTCGCTTTCCGGGAAGAAGGCGGCGTGCTACAGCTCCATAGGTACTTGTGAGGGTACTGCTTTGTACCCTTCCTTTTCATCCTTCGCTGTAAAATTAAAGTACACATTTCCTGGTTGCTTATTTGGCTGAAGCCTCCTTCAAGCACACAGTCAATAATTTGTCTTATTCATCTCCTCATCATGCTCGTGGTTATGTTACATTCACCTACAGTAAGGATTCAGTGATAGAGGAAGAATGAATATGGATGAATCGATGAGCACAAGTGCTGTAAAGTGATTTTTTAGAGCTTCTCATATTCGGTTTGACAGTCTCGGATGGAAGACTGTCAAGATCAGTCCCATGTTTTGAATCGTCAAGTGCACTTTATGTGCTTTTCCCCCTGAGCTGGAACCGGGTCTTCTGGATGTTGAGAGCAATGGGAATTTTCCTGCTGGCTTCCCTACGAGAAGGATCGGGCTCTTTGTCTGCTTATAGTTTGCAGATTTACACATTTCTCTGCCCTACGTGCTCATGCTAACGAAAGAGGTAGCTACAGGCCTGGAAAGGCAGGACATAAATAAGTGGGCTTGGGAAGGGAGGGGCCCATTTATTTTTTTATTTATTCTTGTAGGCTTGACCAGAAGAAAGATTTTTTCTCTCATACTCTGCTTAAGATTTTGCTGGGAGAAGGTATTTGCAGGGCTTGGAACAGCCTACTGAAAAGTTGTTTCCCTTCAGCATTCTGAAGTGATTTAAAAATTATTTTTTTTTCTACCAGCTTCACATTAATTTGTGACGAAAACTTCCCTTTAAAAAAAATCGCTGCCATCCTTATAACTAGTGTACACTTTGTATTTCCTTGTCCTACTGTTTGGGTTATAAACATATTAAAAAAAAATATATTCACATACACAACATTATCATGATTCGGCTTAAGCATCTGTGGTTATAAGTGCACTTCATTTCACCTAATTAAGTTATTTAGTCATTTACACATTAGCAATGTACTACATATTCCACTTTTACAGGAACTTATTTTAATTATACCCACAGTTCTGTTCTGCTCCATTATAGCCATAGATCAAGCTGAATAATAACCATTCTAAAAGCCATATGCTAAAAGAGATTATAGGTCATTAAGGCCAAATTAAGGTAACATTTCTGATGGTCACAAACAGAAGTCTAACCAACAATTATCTTCTTTCAGGTCTGTAGATCCAGTCCTCTTTGAGCTTTTAAGATGACAACCAAAGGACAATCTCTGATTCCTAATCGTTGGCGTTGGTTTCAGAGGTTATAATTTCTGAAATTAATAAGGTTTGCTGAGGCATAACAATATTTGTTTGTTTTTCGCTCTCCGATTCTGGTGTTTGCCGGCAGGCCCCGATGTAAACTTGATCTGCTGAACGTTCAGCTCTTGCTCTGTGTAAGTGTCCATCCATCCTCTGCCTTTGGTTGTACCGACCAGCAAAGCTCATTTTCAGTGGTGTTGGGTTCTACAGCTGCGGGCTTAACTGTCTTTTGGCTGAATGGGGTTGGATCTAATTGTCTCAAGATTAATTTTGGCTCGGAGCTTGCACCTAAGAAGCTTATCAGTAATTCCCTTTTGAGTGAGCCTCGGTGGTATTTTCCTCTGGGAAGAACTGAGCTGTAGGCAAGGGTTCTGCAGGGAAAGACCTGGGTGTCATATCTTTGCTGTGTGCTGCCTAGCAAATAAAAGTCTTCCGCTAGTTTCTAGCATTTAAAGTTAACTGTAAGCATCATCGGTTTTTCACGTGTTCACAAAAGAAAATAAAGCCTCTACATCTACTCTGTAGTCGTTAGCAAATGCCATATTACAAACAGAATGACTTGCCCCATCGAGTGAAATAAATATTCCCACTGCACATCGGAATCCAGAAAAATCCAAAGGAGATGGCTCGAACAGGACAGCGCTCCTTGCAGGTCAGCAGTGGTGCACCCGGTAGGGTGAGGAAGGCTCTGCCAAGGCTTCTGGAGGGGTTCAGGCAGGAATATCGCAACCATCCCGTCTTGTCTCGAAGCCTGTTAGGCTGTGGGCAAAGACGGAGACCTCCCTGGAGCGCTGCAGGTTGGCCTGCTGTAGCCATGCAAGGAGAAGGTTTCTTTGGTGTTTTTTTTTTTTTTTTTTTTTTTTTTTGGTTTTGTTTTCTTTTTAAGAAATGCAACTTTGAAAGTGGAAACGTTTCTTTAGCTTACAAACAACGCTTTGCAACAAAGTAAACTGGAAGCCGGTCTTGTGGGTTGTTAGTTTCCCATTCTGTCTTTTAGACTCTGGAGGGTATTTCAGCAAAATGTTTACAGTAAAAACACCTGTTCTGGAAAAAAAAATATAAATAAATATATACATGTATAACCAAAAAGAATCATCAGTGGCCGTACTCACAATGTGCAGTTGGTGGTGCTTGGTTCAAACCAAGCTCCAGTAGAAGGATAAAAGGAATGATGCTCTTTTTTTTTCTGCCCGATGCCATGCTGGTGAGTGCCGCACTGGCTGTTGTATCCCTTTGTATTCCAGAATAAATCACAGGAATTGGGAGATGCTGTAGGCTAAGATCCCACGAACAGCTGGGATTCCTGGTGCGTCTCACAAATAACAACAGAAACAACCCCCCCGCCCCCCCAAACAATCTCGTAGCCAGTGGATTTGTTAAAAACAGGTATTCCCACATTCCTCAGCAGTTTCTCTCTGTAGATAGCTGGCTGGCCACTCGCAGTTAATCACTCCCATGTTTGTGTCTTCAGTTGCCAGCCGTTGGACTTCCTAACAAAAAGACTTGTACTGCAAAGTATTTCCTTGGTGTTTATAGACGTGGGGATGTATATCAATGCTATTTATTAACAGTAGTTGAAGAGGAAGTTAGGCCTGGAAGGGAGGTTTGGATTAGCAGGTCCAGGTGCCTGGTATTGCTTAGATTGTCATGCTCTGTCTTAAAATTGTTAAGCTTTTTGGTCCAAAAATCATCTTGGAATAGCATTCCAGCATCTCAGTCCTGATGGCCAGAAGTCTTATTGTAATGTTTTGACAAAATTTAAATATGGCCAGTTTATATTCACTTGTTCTTGTTCCAGCACTTAAATAGCATGTTTCCCTTCTCCATCTGTCCCCCTCCCCCCAACGCGTGGCATGTCTCTACAGGAACGTGCCTTTTTCAATCGGGAAAGTCAACCAGACATTTGTGCCCCTCCGATGCGTGCAGGCACTTGCCCCCCGCTCGAGTTTGCTCCCGAGGAGGGAGCGGAGCAGCCGGGGAGCGATGCCATGTCTCCGTAGATCTTGGGAGACCCATCCCGTGGTTGAAGCTTCCCCCTGGTGCCTCCTGACCTCCAGAGCTGCCCAGGGGTGGAGACACCCTACAGGTGTTGGGTGGGCTGCCTAATTAGGCTCATTTCAGCTGAGATACCAGAAAACCCCAGGAGCTCGTTAGGGCGGGGGTGTGGATGGAGTGGGGAGGTGGTTGGTGGAGCTCCACGGGGTCAGGCTGGGGTTGGACTTGGACTTGTGTGGGGCCCCGAGCGGTGGGATTGCTGCCTCTTCCCTAAGGTAAGAAAGGATGAGCAGGGGATTTCTGCTTGAACACTTCGAAACAGAGTTTGTCTTTCTTGCTCTTAATGGACTTTCCCTTGGGAAGGCTGGGTTTTACCTTGTTTTTTTTTTTTTTTCTTTTTTTCCTGAGAAAATCTTCCCTTGGAGTTTCTGAATTGAATATTTCTGCTTTGCTTTAGACTGTAGAAAGCAAGGTGGGGTGCCTTGGTGGAAATTCATAGTGTGTATATGCACGCGTGCCTCTGCGTGGCAGGGTTTTGGTGGTTGTTTTCAAAACCTCCTTGCTCGAATAAGTGAACCTGCTTGCTTTACGGGGCTTCGAATGAACTTTATTCACAGGAGATGGAATCCGTTTCATCGTTCTATGATTCTGGTAGAGCTGAAATATTGAAATCCCATCTCTTGGTCTGAAATAAAAATGCCAACTCAAAATACAGCCCCGCTGCACGGGATAGCATGGAGCCCTTTGTGTTTGAGTCCGGAGGAGCCCCGTGCACCTCATCTTTGCTCTTGTCTGACTTGAAGATGAGGAGGTAGATCCTTGCAGCATCTCACCCATCACAGTGGGGGGTGATGTGTAGAGGTTAAAGCGATAAGGAAGCTTGCCTGGCTGTGGGTGAGGAGATCCCTACCTTAAGTGTGGTTTTTGTTTTTTTTTTTTTTGTTTTGTTTTTTCCATCCCAATATTTTCCTTAAATCTTTCCGTGCACTCCCAGTTTAGACTGGTGTAACCCTTCTGATTGCAAGCGAACTCTTGCGGTTTGACTTCCATCTGCTTTGACTGCACTCGTGGATAATGAGTTAAGCGTAGTTTGTATTTCTGAAATTCTGGCTGAATGATGGCATAAGCAGCTCATCTCCTGTTAAACCTTCCCTATTGTTAAAATAGGGGTCAAAATGTAACCTCTCTGTCATTTTTCCTCAAACTCTGGTCCAAATCCTACGGAATTCTACTCAAGGAAGAGTCCCATTGACTATGTTAGCGGAAGGGATCCCACCCGTTAGCGATGCGCTGAATTCCACTTGTGTACAATGGTATGAATTGGATGGAAGTTCACTAAATTCCGTGGATTGATGCCAGACTTGCGCTCGTGCAACTAAAAAACTTTTTTGCATTTTGTCACAGAACCTGATAAGTAGTACCATGGAATCAAAAGTGCGTATAATGTGCAAAGTCAAACTATATTTAAAGCGCCTTATTCACAGAGGAACACCTCTAACCTTTCAATATGTGAATAAGATGTCAACCTAGTTCTGTAACTCCACCAGGTTTTGACATGATAATGCATTTGCAGTCACTTAGATGCTTGCATTGGTGAAGTGCAATAATTTGCCTGTGTGTATTTAAATAGTGCAAACTTGGAACGTTATCACCTTTTTATTTAAGAGCAAAGAGACTACAAAGATGACATCATGCGAGCATCATGCCTAGAGAGTTAAATTTTGAAGAGGCATGTATTTTAAGGTTTTCCCTGCTTCTTTGCCTCCCCTTTTTGAAATTGAATTGCAAGATCCCTGGAACGAAGAGCAAATTTTCTTCCTTAAACTGAAATTTCTGTATCTGTGTCAGTATTTATAAAAGCAGTTCTAGCTTTCCTTGCTATATAATTAGTCATCGAAGTGAGTGATCTGAATTTCACATTCTGTTACCAGTGAGTTGGAGGGAGACATTCGGTTCTGGAAGCCTGGCCATCGATTTAGCTGTTCAAAATAAAGGTGGGGAAAACTCACTTGAAATCTTCCATTTTAAATAATGAGGGGTTTTGGGCACCAAAACAAGCGTAAAATTTGGTATTAACCAGTGTACATTTTAATTTAAAATTTCAGGCAGACTCCATGGCAACTGGAATGTGAAAGGAGTAGGGTCTTTCAGGAATCATTTGGTTTTAGGTAATTAGGCTTTGTTTGCTTGCTTATTTTTTTTTAATTTTTTTTTTTTTTAAATAGGCCATTGTTCTACCAACTTCAGTACAGTGGTCTTTCTTCAGCGTGTAAATTATTTTAAAATACAAATTTTGTTCCGAGGCAGTCTTGACAATTCATAAGCACCTTTACACTCTTTTGTGAACGTACGGATTGTGCGTTGCGTTGGGAATGCTTTTGTAACCTAAAGGGAGGGAATCCTAGTAAAAAAATCCTAGTAACATTTTTGATGTAAAAGTAATTAATTGTGAAAATGGTAAGAAGAAGATAGACAATTTATAAATATATTTTCTGTGCTGGATGAAAAATAACTGTAGAGGGATATGAAAATAATGTGAACGGCTAAATCTGGTAGTTACTCAAGATTTTACTTTTTATTTCAGTCATTGTAGCACTGGATTATTAATGTTTATTTGACGTATGAATGGAAGGAAGAACTTTACCAGTTTGCTTGTCACACAAGTTGATATCTAAAGGGAAATATCACCGATGGAAAACCAGAGAGACTAAATAAATATATTTGGTCTCACAGGCAGTCCATTAATTTGCTCAAATTAAATATTATCTTTAAATATTGAAAGGTTAAATGTACACTGATAATGGATTTAGACAGCCATTAAGTCATAATTGCTCTCTAATGTAGTTAGCAAAAGACATTATTTGATATAACTTATTGAAAAGGGACTAAAAGCACCAGGATTTTTTTTTTTTTCCCTTTTTATGTCTTTTCACTTGCCCTTTTTTATATAAATGTACGAGATCAAATTCCATTTTCATTTAACACTGTGGGACCTGCTAAAGCCTGGGAGTTGGGAGCAGCATCCCACGTTTGTGCCAGCCACTTCTGGAGGCTCTTCTTGGAGCTGATCCATCATCAGCTGTGAAATACGATCCAGGGGGGGGGAAGGAACAAAGGCTGGGGTTACAGGTGTGTTATGGTCACCAGGGCTTTATTTTGGTTGAAATGTAAAAATATTTTTTAAGCTTCCATAATATTTATCTGCAAACGGCTGTTGATGCAGCTCTCGGGGCTGAGCTCCTGCGGACCGGCGGCAGCGCTGACCTCTTCAAATTATTTTAGCGCTCACGCTTGCAAATCCCCTTCTAGTCAAGTTTTCTCCAGGTCCTTAGGGGTTAGATTATTAGCAGGTATAAATCCTCATCGTCCCACTGAAACCTCAGAGCTAGGACAGTCCGAGGGGGGTGGTTTAAAAAGCGATTGCTCTCAGCTGAGCGGGGGAAATGAGCTGTGGGCATCCCCTTGGGCTGTTGGGGTAAGCAAAGGGTGGGTTGGAGCAACGAGGTGCTTCAGCTGTGGGGCTTGAACCTTCTGCTTTGACGATTTATTCATTGGCTTCTTTACTAAAGCTGGCCAAATCACCCTTGCAGTTTTAAGTCTCTTGGCCCACGAGCCGTTCTTCGCTGTTTTTCTGGGCGGTGGTAACCTACAGCTGAAGGGCTCTCGTGAAAAGAAGGAAGGTGGGAATTTCCAAAGCCGCTCCGGTTTGATTCGGAGCAGCATTTCAATCTCTGGCCTGGGAAATGGGTGTTCAGAGATCTTGCAGGGCTTTCTTTTATGTCAGGAAGAAAAAGATAAATATCAATATTTTCTTGGATAGTGTCTTGTGTTTAAAGCCTGGAAGGGCCTTAATCATAAGTAGATGTTATCCTGTAAATGGGATGTTTTTCTTCTTCAGCAATATTTAATGAGATAGTATCAAATAGAAGACTTACTTAAAATAAAGGAAAATGCTGTTCTCCTCTATTACAGCATTATGTTAGAAGTCAAAAAAAAAAACCCTCTAGAATGTTGTACTGCTTGGTTTTGCCTTTTTCATGCAATTGGTATCATGTAGGTAATGAATCGGGATGAATTTTTCTTCATTTCCCTGTTGTGAATCTCACGAGTTAAAAAACCAACCCAATTGCTGCAGAACGATTCACAGGGACAAACTTTATACAAGTTCCAAATTAATTACTAAGCAGAAGACGGTTTTGTGAAAGAAAGGTTTTGCTTTTATATTTATTTATTTTTTTTTTTCCCCGCCCCCCTCTAAATCGTGGTGTAGGGTGTATTTGTGATGAGGACGATGTTTGGCCAAGAGCAGCAATAAAGTACATGGTGACACACCGAGCAGAGGGGACATTTTTAATGGGTTAGGGGATGCCTATAATAAGAAACGGAACGGAATTGTCAGTCTTCTGCTCTGTGAGCTAAATCATAGATTTAAACCACTGAGAAGTGGCTTGATTAGATACCTTTGACTATATCTCGCACTCTGGCGTGTGGAAGGAAATAGTTTACATTTCTTACAGATGAAAGAACTGAAACATCTTTGTCTTAATGAAACGGATATTTCCTTAAAAATACATTCTGTGTTTTTTAATTCCTTTGGCTAGTTTAATTTGGGCTCGGTTTGTAGAATGTAACCTTTGGCTCAGCGCACTTTTTTTTTTTTTTTTTTTTTTTTTTTTTTTTGAAGGAGAGGGAACTGTTTTCAGTAGATTTCTGGCAATCACAGATTTGTGAAGAGACCAAAACCACGGTGAGATAACGCACTGGACGAGCAGGGCCTCCTCATTCTTCTGCTTTCCTGCAGCATTTAAACAAAATACTAGGATAAAGGTGTTTCCAGTGGGGGGGGAAAAAAAAAAAATCCCCACACAAGAGGTTTACAAAAACATTTTAAGTTTGAATAACGGGGAAAAAAAGAACTCATAGAGCGGTGCCTAACCTTTGGTGTCTCTTGGTTAATGTAATATCACCTTGCATATACCTGGAGCCAGAAAACCTGTCTGGTTGCACCAAGAATGCAAGAAGTGACTCCCGTTTGATTTTCTTACCCTCGGGGCTCTGGCCGGGAAGATGCTGGAGATTATCTCTTTCCTTTAGATGTAAAGCTCTTTTGTTGAACCGGAAAAATACGTGAAATACATTTTGAAAACGAATTAACGATGTATGGTTCCTTCTTCCCCGTGCGTTAGTTCTTGCAATATTTGATGGCTTTACCATACTGGGAGTGTGCTATTTTTGTTATTTCAAAGTGACTTAAGTATGAAAGGAAGGAAAGTAAACTGGCCTCTGTAAAATGGAAAAAAAACCCAACACACCCCGACCACCACAAAACCTGTAAGACTAATAGACCTCTAAAAAGGTTACAGTTCTCTAGAGAGAGCAGTTTGGTGTTTTTTTTTGTTTTTTTTTTTTTTTTCAGCACAATTTTCACTCCTGGTCTCTGATATTGTAGTCTCCATCGTGGCTTGCGGTGAAAAGATGGGGCATGGATATTGGGTTAGGAATCCCTAATTCCATTGCAGGGGGTTTCCTGGCCGCGTCAGTCTGACACATACGGGGTTTGAAAAGGACAGTAAAAAATGAAGCTGTTTTAAAGTTGAGAATCGTTAAATCCCTCATTGGGATTCTGAATTCGGGGCCTGTTTTTCTGAATCCAGAGTGCCTCACATATTCCCGTTCCTGACATTGGATATACTTTGGTAATCATGCTTCAAATGAAGTTTCCTGCGTGCTTCAAGACCTAAATGGAGACGGCGGCTTATCTGCACCTGTTTGCCCCCGAATCCAGCCCCGCTTTCCAGCGATGGCACAAGTGAAGTATTGTTCGTAGACAGATAGTCTGGGTGTCAGACTGTATACATCCAGTATAACAAATGGGTTACTGCTCCTCTCGAGCATATTATTTCTCATATGCTAAAGGAAAGCACAAGGCACTTTTAAAGAGATAATTTTTTTTCTTGTCCTGAGCGGAAACCACAAAACCGGTTTATTTTCAAGTCCTTTGACCTCGCCGGGTCAGCCTGTAGCGCAGCTGCTTCAGCTATTTTGCTACCTTTTACCTGATAATCTGCATTAACGGAGGGAAATTTCTCAGCATGTAGTAGGGGGAGAGCAAATCTGAAGCCATTGCAGTTTAAATACTTCGACAAGCGCTCGTCTCTCGTACCGAGCTCTGCTCCAGTCGCACGGGGCTGGCCGGAGTCACCGGCCAACCCCGCTTGTCTGGAGAGCAGGGGGGATCAGAAGTGGGACAAAAAGGAAAGAGGAAATCTTTTTTTCTTTTTTTTCTTTTTTTTTTTTTTCCCTTAACAAAAAACTGTTGACAAAAGTAATTTTATCTTGGTTGTATTTTCTTCAGAACTTCTGGGGGAAAAAAATGGAAAGCAGGAAGCAAAATATCAATTGTTTTTCCATCTTTGTCCAGGACAAGTCTTCTTGTTTACTACCTTTTGTAATTGTTTGCTTCCCTCTAACCCTTTTTTTAGACAGAATTTCCCCGGAATCAAAGTTGGTTCATTTTTAGAGTAGGTTGAGGAAAACATTCCGAAGAAAATTGCTGCTGTGACTGAAGAGAGTTGTTATGGTTAAAAGCAGGATTTTTAACAAGTCAGATCCAAGTAAAATCTAAGTTTTATTTATTTATTTGAGAAATCTTCACACCGAGGTGGTCTGGTCCTGAACTGTAACCTTATTGTGACTGAGCAAGCCCTAAACAAAGAGGAGGATCCTTCCCCAGGAGCTTAAAATTGGAGTATAAAACAAGGGAGAACAGATGGATAGACAGATTGGGGAGCACGAGAAAACAAAGAGACAGTATTGTTCGGCATAAATAGCTGTGGTCGGCTCATCCCAGCAGCTGAACCAAACTGGGGGCTGGTGAATAATGTATGGCTGGTGCGATGGGGACCGGAAGACCACGAGAAGGATGCAAGGAGGGAGGGCAGTCAAGAAGGGTTTCGGATGGATTTTGAGTTGCGAGAGGGTAAAGCTGGAGGTGGAGAGGAGAGAAAATGGAGGTTTAGGATCGGGGCAGGGGGAGGAGATGGTGAGCTAGGCAACGAGGAGGCAGCGTGGTCTGGACGGCTGGAAAAAAAAAAAAATAATAATGGGCTTAGGAGAGAGAACTGAGAAGAACCTTCTGTTCTTGAGAGAGGATGAAGAAGGCTGTAGGAGGGAGAGGGGAAGAACGGGGAGGAAGTCGTGTTTTATTCGATGAGTTATTCTTTGGAAGGAATTGGCAAAGCGCTGTGCTGAGGGGAGAGCTAGAGCCAGGAGAAGGAAAGGGAACGAAGACCGAGGAAAAGGCAGCTGGGGTTGTGGGTGTGCGATTCTCTGAAGTTGGAGTAGCAGAGCTGTTCGGTAGGGAGGGCGCAGAGTTTAAGCAGCTGAGGAGTCGTCGGTGGTAGAGGACATCGACCTGGTTGTGGGGCTTTCCACCCAGACAGCTCACCTGGCAAGAGGAGGAGTGAAGCGAGCGATTGCTGGTACTGCCGGCCAGGACTGAGAATCGGCAGGGACTTCTTTGTAATAGGAGAGAGGGACAAAAGACTCCGAGGTGGAGAAGAGTTATGGTGAGAACCAGCAACCAACATCTGTGGGGAAAAAGGAAGGAACGGATAGAAAGAAGAGGGCTGAGAACAGGTCAGTCATCCCCTGTTGGGTTGGAACTCCTGGAAAAGTGCATGGAAGGAAAAAAAGGGGATGGCAGAGAGTTGGGAGGTCGGAGAGGTAATACGCCTGCTCTGAAGCTGTGCTCTGGTTTGAAGACTGAATTAGGGAAGGTGACAGCTTGCTTTTAGGTGGGAAGGGGTCAACTAGGGACGTTGGTGAACATCAAATTGATAACTCTTTTTGGCGCGCAGGAGCGAGCAGGTAGTGCCTAGCGAATGCTCTGTCAGATGGAGGCAAAGCGCAAGGGTCTGACTTCTTGGAACGTATTGATAAGGAGAAAACCTGAAGCCCCCAACAGAGAGAGTAGAAATGCAGAGAAGAGCAGAAGCAAAACAGAAATAAGTCAGTTGAAGAGGTGTAGAGACAGGACCCAGAAATAACAAGGAAGAGTATTTTTGCAATACTGTTGAAGTTAGAAGAGTAGGGAGGGGTAAATGGTAAGGTTTGGGAGAGGCAAAAATGGGAGAGGAACAATTTAGCAGCTGGGTTGCAGAGTGTCAGATAAGGAGAGGCCTCCAGGAAAGCAGCTGAAAGAAAGATGGGTGTTTGCTGTAGCTGGGAGGATAGCTGTGGCATGGCGAGGCTGTGAGCGCCTCGGGTCTTTTTATACCTGCACGACGGCCACTTTTTCCCTGGATAATGGTGTTACTGGGAGCACTGGGCAGCACACTGGGATTGGGCCTTTTCCAGAGACACTCATGGCAGGAACGGTGGGGAAAAAAAAGTGCTGCAAGTTCAGAGTGCTGGTAGCAAAAGTGCACTAGGCAACACCTCATTCTTTGAATATAGCTGTTCCTCTGGGTTTCGGTGGGATGGCTTTGAAAAATGATGAGAAATGCCTCTCTGTTGCTGTTTTCATTTTATGCTCAGCTCGTCTGAAACTGATTGTTGTCTGGAAAAAGCATACCTGCAGCAAGGGCTGATGGCAGGCTGGGTTTCATCCGGCAGCGATCTTGTTGCCGTTACGGTGCCATACCTGCCGCTACAAATATTAGCCATGAGCAAGATGATGGCCATGAAGTTTAGTGCTCTGCGTTAGGTGTGCTGTGATTGCCTCTCTCGCTACTGTATGTCACTCATTTCAGATTTAAATATCTAATGGCTCTCATCAAACAACATTTAAACTTTCTATGAAATCCTGCAAATGTTCCTTTGGATCATATTATAAGTAACAATGGATGAAATGAGCTTGAATGGGAGGGCTGTGTTTCAGTCTCGGGGGTTCTGCAGCTGCTGGTGATGACAGTGGAACACTTCAATTGAACTGCAGCCTGGTATTCAGCAGCACTCTGCCCATTAAACAACGTATAAAAACAGTATAAATGGTCCGGCACATTTCCTTTTCCACACTATTTTCATCTTAGTCACTGGAGTGTTTCTGTAGAAAATAATTTATTTACTGGGAAGCTAACAAGGAATGTTTTGGTCACCGCGAGCACCAGATGTGGTGTTCGGATTGTAGCGTGAACAAACTTAATTCAACAAGGAAGTCTTTATGCATTGAAAAGGATCTCATGTGACCGCGCCGTCCGCTGCCGGGCCTGCTGGAACAGACCTCGCAAGGCGAGCGGGAACGTGCCCCCAACGCCTGGGATGGCGAAATGAAGCCACGAGCTCTGGAGGTCTCGAGTGCCTTCACAGCTATTGATTAGTATTTGCTTGCTTATTTGGCTAGTGCCATGTTTGCGTCAGGAATTTTATAGACTCCTAAGGAGCCGTGTTCAGTCGCCCAAGGATATTGCAATCTAGTGTGGACAGATGTCACATTGAGGAAAGAAATCAAGCCGTGGGGGTTGGAGAGTAGCGGTGTGATAACACAGGGGGAGTTGAAGAAGCGTTGCTGGGAAAAAATGGGTTTATTATTAAGAGTGCTATTATGTAGAAGCTGAGTTTTGAATATAGTTGAAACCCTACTGGGAAGTATATTTTAGTAGCAGTCACATCCTTGGCCATAGGTAATTTCGCTTCCCCCGTCCCCCTTTGCTGTTCAGCTGACTTTTAGGGGGTTTTTTGCCTTCTGAAAATTCATGCACCCGCTAATGCCGGTGTCATTAAACAGAGGAAAACAAAGCAAAAGGATCAAAGGCAATCCCATACATTATTATCAGAAATACTCAAATATTAGGAAGCAGATGCCCTTGGACTCATTGTGCCCTGGTGCTCTGGCCAGCTTGGCTCTACCGAGTCAGCAAGACTGAGGAGACTGGCAAAATGTCTAAAATATTGCTGAAATAATATTGTCCAGTTCTCCACTGGCAAACTTCAGGGCCTGAGGTCGGTGGGAACCTGAGGAGGTTAACATCCCAGAGAAAGGTGCAGAGCCCGCGGTGAAAATGCAGTAGCTGTCTCACCTCTTGCTTTGCAATGCATAAAGTAGATTTTTTTGAAAAAAACCCCAAGCCACTATATTTTCTTGTTTTCGTACTGCTTCTCGAGCATCCAGCCAAGTTTTCTTAAACCTGTGACTTGAGCATGATGAGCTGTACAGAAATAATCCATCTCCTCAAACTCTAAATTTTCTTTATTCCAAGAGTTTTCAGGAGGGCTCATACAGGCGACGTGACAACTTGAGACACCTTCATCTCATTGCAGTGAACTGCAATGCAAACGTAATCCAGATCGGTAAAACCGAATCGGTACGTGTTGCAATTTGAAATGTAAAAGCAATCGGTACCTTAACTCCTCTTAAAAGTGTTCGGTGGGGTTTTTCAGAGCTGTTTATAGCTCGGGTCATTCGCCGGCGCCTTTGGCGAACACGGGTGACCGTTCCCCACGTTTCTTGAAGCGAGCGATCCGGGGCGAGCCGAGCCACACTGTGCCGTGGGTGCGTGGAGCCATCGGTGATCTGCCAGACCCATCCCTGTCCCCGGGCCGGGCTGGGGGCTGCCTTTTTCTTTTTCATGACTTTCCACCCCCCCCCCCCACACACACCCCCCGCCGCTTCTTTCTCAACTTTGATTGATGGAAAAGCTCACTGGGAGTCGTTGCTTGACATCCTTTAAAAAAAGTGGAAGCATGAAATGTTATGATAGTGTTATGTCTATTTTTGAAAGTAAGGCTGTTAATGTAAAAATGGTGCTGATATGCTCTAGTGAATTATCAAGGCAAGATTATTAAATCCCTGAAAATTGCTAATTTATTATTTTTCTCACCTAATTTTGATTTATGGTGCATGATTATGGTGACACACGTCTTCAAAAACAAGTGAATTGCTGAGAAATTATTTGCATATTGCAAAAATTTGTATGAGGCTTTACCATTTGCCAATAAAAAAAAAAAAAAAAAGAAATCCACCCCTCTTGTTCTCTGCTTTCATTTGAAACCTTCAGAGCTAGAAGATTGTAAGGGGTTTAACTTCCATAGCTTCCTCATACAAGTGAGAGGTGGTCTTAGGGATAATAAGGATTCTTCGCCAGTTTGGCTGTTAATTTTACTCCCATGGGAAGCATCTTGGGGTTCACCTCACTGCATGCTGCACGTTGAAAGCTTTGCTATATGGGGATGAGTTAATTTTTAGCTAGATATCACAGACGTGCGTTTGAAAGAGCACCAAGCCCTGGATCTCACCATGTTTTTGTTCTAAGAAAAGTGAGTTAGCAAGGCTGATTCTGCCGGCTCTAAAGAAACTTAGGGCTGATCTGGTAAAAGTGATTCCCGGGATTTGTTGTGTTCCCTTTGAATGGGATCGCTCCCAGGCACTCGCAGTGGTAGGCAAGAATTTGCACCATCTGATCCTTCCAACAATTAGGAACAACCTCTTCTTCGAGAGGGGTGGTGACGGCAAGTCCTGAAGATCCAGTTCTGCTGGTGCTTGTGCTTAGGTTTGAGGCCCGTGCTGCGGCAAATCTATTTGTGTATCTCGGGGAGAAGGGGGTTTTGAGCTGTTTGCGAGAGGCAGTGGGAACCATCCCGGTGCAGCGGCGCGTGACAGGCTGCTTGAAAGCACGGTGTGTCCATGCTGTGTGTGTATACACCTACCTAAATCAGCTTGTGTCCAACGATCGGCGTGTTTGCCTTGCTTGGACGTGCCTTTGGACAGCGGAGGGGGGCAAACAACCGTCTGCTCTTTGCAGCCAGCCCGTGGTGTTCCCTTGAAATTAGAGGCAGGAGGTGCGCCGTCGGCGTAACGAGGAATCGCTCTGCCCGTTGGAGGAGTCCTCGGGAGTCAGGGCGGGGTGGAAAAAGGGGGATGGGAAAAGAAGCGAAGCAAGGGGGACGCGCGGTCGAGGCTGAAGGCATCGATTCCTTGCGGCTGTGCTGGCGAGAGGAGGAGGACGGTGGGATGAGGTCGGGCCAGGGGTCATCAGGACTGAGCTCCTGCACCCAGGAGCAACTTGGTGGGAGAAGAGAGTCCCCTGCGGTGGGGATCCACAGCCCCCCCTGCCTTGTACTTGCCTTTCTGTTCAAATTCTGCTCTTACTGGCATTAACTGCGGGAACGTGAGCCTTGTTGGAGATGCTCCAGACTTAAACAGATGTGAATAAGAGCCCAGATTAGTAATGTGGTTTCCTTTTTTCTTTTCTCTTTTTTTTTTTTTTTTTTTTTTTGTTAACACCCACCCTAAGTGCACCTTGCTCTTTGTGTGCAAGAGATGATTTAATCAGAGTATTCACTTAGAGCTGGCTCCATCCTCCTCAAGTTGTGGAAAAGCTCCCATTAACTCTAAGAGTGCAGGATCATGCTCCAACAGCCAGATTTGTACAGGCATTAGGCGCCTAGACTTGCGGGCAGGTATCTAATAGGATTTTGGGAGCCATCTAACCATCATTGAGAAGTAGGTATCGAGGCACTTATGGAAATCCTGCTAAGCACCAACCTGTGCCTTTAAATGCCCTTTAGAAGTCTTGCTTTGAAAGTCAAATCCGGAAAAAAAAAACAAATGAAATCAGTGGCAAAACTGACCTTAGTGTGCAAGCAGTAAAGCAGCTGAGGATAGAGGAAACTACGATCGCTTGGATTTTTATTCATATATGAAACAAGCTTGAGACTTGTTAATTTTGCTGAAGTGCCATGGCAACATACATATCTGTTTTGCAGCTTATGAAATGTATTTTTGGAACTACTGACTCACACACTCGAATATTTCTGCTGTACTAAGAGAATGTATTTCCTTTTGCTTTCGTGCAGCTATCCAGCATGAAAATAAAAGCAGTTCCCTTCTGGTTTGTATCGCGCTGCAGCTTGGGGCTGTCGGCTGGAGCAGCCACACCTGGGCTGAGTGTGTCTGATGGGATCACTGGGAGCTGCTGGGGTGGGCACCATGCAGCTCTTCCCCCCCGGGGTCTCAAAGTCTGCTAGGGGCTGGGTGGTGGATAACAGGCTGGCAGCAAAGAATCTTAAAGCACCACATATTTTATCGGTGCGTTTAAGACTGTACAAATAACCAGGTCATCAGGTTTGGGACCGTGGTGAAACGGGGTTGAGCTCCAGGGTGGGGTTAGGAGTCTCAGTGCCCTAACCACAAACCGACACGGCAGGGTTTGAAAAACTCTTGGCTTCGCTGTGGGAGCTGGTAGCTCTGTCACCATCGAGGGCTCGGGGTCAAAACGCGGCGGTCCCCCGTGAAGGCAGTGAGTGATGGAGGGGACGTCCTTCACCTGTGCTCACACGGTGGCACTTCTTCAGAAGTTGCCATTTGCAAATAACACAGCTGAGAGCTGTTTTGTTCTTTTTTTTTTTTTTTTTTTTCCCTCTGCGGTTCTTGCCGTGCTCGATGCTAATCTGTTGATCAAGGCGCTCCAGCGACTTTTGGCTGGCAGGAGGAAAGCTTTCCTAACAAACCGGCGAATTCGGGACGTGCTGTGTTCGCACAAGAGCCTCTGTCATCAGGGCTTTGGGACAATGCAAAAATAATTTTGACTTGACAGTAGGCAAGCAGGCGGCGTACCCTGCTGCTGGGAATGTTGAGGGATTTTCCTCGGGTGACCTTTCCGCACCAAGGCGTGCTTTGCTTTTTCTGCTTCCCCAAAGCAAGCCGCGCCGGGGGTTGTGGTGTTGCGGGAGGGCTCGTAGCTGGCACACCCGAAAGTGGGAAGAGGATGTTGCCATTCTAGAAAATTTCTTCTGGCTTCCTTTGAAACTGCCCGGGCAGAGTTTCCAAAGACCTGGTGAGGAGAAACCCCGGTGCCAGCAAGCAAGAAGGAGCTTGTTTCCCACGGGATGCGGGCAGGGAGGCTGTGCAGCTCCCTTTGGGACCCACCTGCTGTGTTTTGCCTGCGTTTATTCTGGTTTTATTTGCTCCACGCAACGTGATCCTAATGGAGGACTTCAGAAAAAAAAGCTAGGTCCGTCATTATCCACCAAACTGATGAAACTCAGTTTCTGGATCGGACTTTGCTAGGGTGGAATAGTATCTATTTACCTCACAGGCTTATCGTGGGGCTTTAAAAATGAGTCTTTAAGTTTCCACAGAGCAAGGTACTATGCAAATTAATTATTATTTCACTTCTAAGTAGTAAGTAGTCATTTAGGCAACATCAGGACACAATTGCTTAAAATATCTGCCTCGCAGTTTTGATTAGTTTATTGTCCTGAGTTTAAATAAAAAAAAAAAAAATGAACAATAGCGGTAGGAAAAAATTATTTCAAACAGGAGCTGATTCTCTCTACGAAATTTTAAGGTGGTAAAAAATGAGATGAGACTACACTGTATGGGTGAGTTTCCGACGGGGGCTGATAAGGAGAGAGCAAACCCCACGGCGTGGAGGTGGGCAGCAGAGAGCGAGGACTCTACGAGATGGATCTTGGGTCCTTGAGTCGTGCTGATGAAAGACCAGAGGGCAAGGAAAAGAAAGGACCATGGTTCTGGAAGGCCAAAGAGGGGGTGGATTTGTAAGTTTTAACTAATAGCCGCAAAAGAGGTGCTATTTCTAACGAATGGGGAAGTGAGCGAAGGTGTCTGCCCTTGGGGAGGGGGGGGGGGGGTTGATGAACCAGTGTAAGGTGAGGAGAAGTGGATTAATTGTAAGAATATGCTGGTATGTGTGGAGTAGGCAGAGCACAGAGGTGGGAGAGAGCGGAGCCGGGGAGTGGTGTGGTGGGGTCGGGCAGTTGGTGAGCCGCGAGCTGGGGAGGTGGCTGCAGGGCTCAGGCCGTGCTCTCGGCTTTGCTGTTCGCGACCCCCGGAGGATAAATCGGAGCCTCCGCTCTTTCCCTGAACAGTCTGCGCCCTCCAAAGAGCGGCAAAAGTGTCTTGCAGCTTCTTTCAACACCTTTTCCTCCAATTAGTCTTGGCTCGTGGTGAAGACGCGCCGACCTACCCTTGTGCTTCACCTCCCTTGAAGCCTCGAAGCAAAAGTCGGGAGGCAGAGGAGAGAAAGGCAGGAGTTCTGGAAGGGGACGGGGCAGCAAAACCCCAGGGAAGCCCAGCTCAGCGTCGTCTTCCCGGGGTGGGAGCCCGTCCCCAGCAGAACCTGCCAAAACTGGGGGTCGTGGAGCGGAGCCAGGGCCTGGGGACGGCGGTGGCACGTTGTGCTGATGGGTTCTAAGCAAATGCATGCAAGCTACAGCCTGGGGAGAATCTTTTTATTACAGGAAAGAAGAATAGGGCGCCATCAAAGAGTTGAAGCACTTATAGCTGGTTTGGAACAAGGCTGTCCTAGAAAAGAGATGGACTAGATGACCCATCAGGGCTTTTTAAATCTCTGTGTTTAATTGCATTTGTCACTGGACTACGTCTAGAGGTTTTAAAATATTAGCGTTCTGGATTGTGCTATCAAGACCAGGTGGCAGCAGTTTTACAGCATGTATTTTTCCCTTCCAATTTTGAACACTGAAACTTGTAGAATGTCTTTAACTGATAATTTAACTCCCTACCTACTAATTGGACCAAGACATAACTTTGTAGCTTTATCTCTTTCCTATTCCTCATTTTATTTCTGTTTCAATTAGTGAGTGTGCCTTTAGCAAGAGACTAAGATTGTTTTTCTATCTCTTATAAGATTTGCCTGCAAGAGAAATGCATTTTATTGCCTGTCTTCTCAAATAGCATTCTCCCCTTTACAATCAATGAAAAGACCAACGAGCTCATTTGCCTTCGGTTCGGCCTCTCTGTGCAGGGCTGCTTCCCTCTTCCCGGAGCCGAGGAGGAGGTTTACCTGCGGTGACGCTTTCAGTGTAACAAAAACCTGCTTTAATCTCCGTCTGGTGTCACGTTTTAAAAAAGGAAAAGAATAAGCACGGGAATTTGGCTTCCTCAGAGATGCCAAAACGCTAGCGGAGGGCCGCTGTCCCGCAGAAAGCTCCGGGGCGCGAAATGGTGGCACCCGCCCGGTCCCCCTCTCTGCTTTGAATCACGAGGTGGTGATGCTGGATGTTTTAGGGGTTATTGAGCCCTATTTGCAGCTTCCTCATCCTCGGTACAGCCGTTTGCGGTGAAGTCGCTAGGTTCGGCTCGTTAGTTCTGGTTATTGGCTCAGTTGCAGAAGTGCTTGGGGCAGAGTAGGCCGGGACTCAGCTTTATTCAAGGTGATATGAAAGAGGTGGCAAACACTCGAGGATTGACCAAAATACTTTAAATTTTGCTCAGCAGGGAATCTCCATTCGCTGACCTTAATGCGAAAGCAAATATAATCGAGAAAATAAAAACCCCAATGGTCCCAGGCAGAAACGCGTGTTCTTCTGCGACCCACGCAAGGAGTGGGCAGTTGTGTATCCCTTGTAGACATCGAATGTGTCCCGACAGCTTCCTAGTTGCTAGAAAATGTAGATTCTAGTTGCCAGCCACGGTTAATCGCTTATTACTCATTATTTATTTAATTTAACGCTCTGCTTGGCCACGCGCTCAACTTATTGAACAATTCTTTCAAGAAGCAATTTGTCTCTTGTTTGCCGTAGGGAGGCTAACAAGCAAAATCGCAACCGTAGAAGTTGGAAACTTCATTTCGGAGCTCACGTGAAAGAGCTCAGTGGGCACCGGTTGTCTTTCCAGACAGGGCTTTTTGAAAACTGGAAGACTTTGAATTAAAAGCGCTGTGTTAAATTGCACTCTCTGGGTAGTGGGTGTAGGTTGTGGACGCGGGAGGAGACGCTCCTCCTGGCTGGTGGATGTGCTGGGGATTCTGCTTGTGATCCCTCGATCACGGCTGCCCGGACGGTGCTTTTCTTTGTCCACCTCCTTGGCCTCGTCCATAACTTGGATTAGTTCTGCTCCCGGCGTGCCGTTGCATGTTGCCTTTTCAAAGATTAATGTCTTGGGTGAAAAATGTTCCTTAAAAGTACTCTTCAGCTGCGAGCATGTTACGTTTTGTTCTTATGTACCTCATTTTCCTAAGCAACAATTACCCAAAAGAATTCAAATAGTTTGTTCTGAGATGGTTTCCAATTGACTTCTTTGCTGTTATTCAGACCTCCTCAATGGTTGCAGTTGATCTTCAGGAGGTCAGATTTGCTTAGCTTCATGCTTTTTTTTTTTTTTTTTTTTTTCCCTATTGCTCCATCACCTGGGCGCCCTTGTGGAGTCCTACACTTGAGTTGACAGGGGTTACATTTTGGGGATGAATTGCTAATTTTCTTTCTTGGAAGCTCAATCTCTTAATGTTTTTGTTCTTTCTTTCTTTTCCTTTACTTCAAATTGTCATTCAACTTCCAACAGATATTTCAGTTGCCATGATTCTGGTTAATCTTGGCCTTTGCGAAAAACAATTGTCAGCGAGTCCCTTCACCTGAGGTTTAGTGTTCTCAAGTTAAATAACCAGCTTCCTCCAAGTAACTTCCTAATCTGCTAATTTCTCTTGATTTTCTTCTCTTGTGTTCTCCACTCTCCTTTTCCTGGCTTCACAATCCACGTTTATCACCGCATAATGTTATTTCCTCCCAACCTCGGCATCTTTCTGCAGTCGCCCGGCCGTGCTCCTGGCTTCCACCATCAATCCACAACCCATTGCAGCCTTTCACACTCCGATTTAGTTTATTCAAATACCATGGATCTCTCTACTTTTTTTCTGGTCTGCAAAAGGACCGAATTTATTAGAGAAACCAAACACTTCGGTTGTTGGGAGCTTATTTATAGCATTTAGTTGTGCTCGGTCCCACCCTTCTCCAAAAAAAAAAAAAAAAAACAACCAAACCACAACCAAACATCTCCCTTCTCCTTTTCTGAGGCTTTTGAAGGTTAATGAACTTGTTATATTTTCCGTAGGGATGAATAAAAGTTCCCCAGATACTGCAAACCCGTGCCCAAAATTCACATGGAACCGAATGTTTTTTGCAAGTTGGTGGAAAAATGTTCTGATATTTTTGTTGTTGTTGTTGTTGTTTTTTATTTCCCCCAGTATGTTGCTCTTGAGCACGCCTCTGCACTTCCTGGGTTTGGCCAGGACCAGAAGTGGAAGTGCTGAAATACCATCAGACAGACTGTTCTGCTGAGGTTGCCCATGCCCTTTTCCAGATCCAAGCAGTCTAGGTGTTTCTGATAAACATCTGACATTTCTGGATACTGAGTTGAACCAAACCTCCGTGCTTCTCATTCTGGGTTGTTCAGTGATGCCCTTTTTTTACTGTTTTCCTCCTTGAAAACAGAGAATTTTTAAATTCCATTTGTCTGCTGTTCCTTCTTCACGTGTTGACCAGCCAGGCCTCAAGATCATCATCCTTTAGTCGGGCACCACATGAGCATCGCTTTTCTTCGATGGCCATTGAAGCCTTCCCTCTGCTGAGCACAAAATATGCAAAGTCTTCACCCAGGTAGAGGGATTAAACAGAGCAGGAGTTAAATCACAGATTATAATCAGTCGCTAGGAGGTCTTCATTTAACCGGTGAATTTGAGCTCTCTTCTGCAGTGGTACTACTTACTGTTATTTTCTAGAAAGTAGGGTGATTCTCTACGGATCACTTGCATTTTATCAACTACGTTGCTACTTCAGATAAATAACCTTTGTGTCGCATTAAAAAGAGTGAACGAAACGCTCATCAGTTATTTAGTTGTGATTTTAAATTGTGGTTTCCAGCAAGTTTTGCATTTGGATGAATTTTAGAATTGAATTCTAATAAGCAAAACCTAGCATTTTCAAGAAGTTTCAGTCATTTGGCTACGAGTTTACGAAATTTTTCCGCCTCAGAATGAGCGGTGGCACTAAAAACCTGAACTGTTAGTGAGTTGTATCAGCTGGGCTGTTGAATTGGTCGGTTTTGGTTGGTGTCCCTCGGTGGTTTAGAACTAGTAAATCTCATGCTTTCTGTTTTTATCGATAGAGTGGGAGAAAAAGATAAGCTATCATACATTTTGCAACTCCAGCCTCGAACACGTGAGCCGTTGGGCTGCGCTGGCAGAATGAATGGAAATGGAGGAAATGTTCTGTATGTGTTTGGAGAAGAGGTTGACGATGTCAGAAAAAAATACTCTTGTTTTTTCTGCACGCCAGAGTTTGGAGGAGTTTGGTTAGTTATTTCCATTAGAGAAGTGGCTTATCTTTCTTTGAAATACAAACACCAAATTTGAAATGCTTGAATGAGAAGCTGTAGTTCATTTATATTGTCTAATTACCGCAAGTTTAGATCTTAAAAGAAGCCAAAGTTTTAAATTTATATTGAATTATGTTGAAGCGGAAATTATGTTTCATTCAGAATGTTTGAAGTTTGATTTTTGACTGATAAAAGTAATTGTTTTCCTTGCTCTGATACTAGTTTTCCCCTAGAGTCTTTAGTTTTCAGTTTTGTAGTGCAGCCAAGGAAGTTGGGGGAGGCAATGAAAAATCCTTTAAGATAGTCAATGTTGAAAGATAAAATAAAAAAGATAACCAAAGCAAAACACCAAATCGACTGGAAAACTCCCCACCAAATTGCCTGATGCTGTATATGGTTTCTTTTGGAGCACACAGCATTAGATTGCAAATTAGGAAAAAAGTGAATGTCACCAAATTTAATCCTGTTAAAGCTCACAGTTTGGAGCTTTCAGTCAGTTGTTTCCTAGAAATCTCATGTATGTTTGTAAATATGTATAGTGTATATATATAAATATACATCCATGTACACACACACACGTGTTTCTGCATAATTAATTTTCCAAATTAAGCCCTGGATATTTTTAATATATATATATATATGACTCAGTTCTGCATCTGGCGAAGTTAATTGCATATATTTCAACAAGGTGGTTGTAGAACTTGTGGAAGTTAGGGGAAACATGAATGGTTTCCCCAAATGAGAAACGACTGATGTTATAAACAAAATTATTATTAAAGACCAGATTAATCTGTGTGTTTTATCTGATACCTTAAATATTCTGATCTGGGGAATTTTTTTCCCTGATGGTCTTAGTAAATGCAGTCATAAGCATCTCAGTGGGAAGAGCTGCTTATTTCATGCTTCCTTTTTTTTTTTTATTATTATTTTTTGCTTATTTCTTCTGCAAAGCGGTGCCTCCCTGAAATTGTTCAAGTGAAAAAGCATCTCGGGGAACGATGCATTTTGATGCAAGACAGACTAGCGATAAGCACTAACTGCTTTTTCTGAAACAGTGGTGAAAAGGAGGTAGTAAGCCCAGCCAACATAATTTTATAGCGACTTACACTTTTATTTGTGAAGCAGCATATTTAAATATGTTAATGTGACGCACAGCCATTGGAACAGAAGACGGGCTATAAACTTCACGCTGCGCCCATGAAACCTGGGGCTGCCTTGGGAAATTTTTGCCAACTCTTATTATTAGTTTCCTATACAATCATCCTGGACAAAGGTCAGAGAAAAATGAATTGTCTGTATCAAATGGGTTTATTTTGTCTATTCAAGATGATTTTCTGGGTTGATTTCCAGAGTTTCCCTGCCTTCCCTGCTTTTACAGAGCAGCCAGGGGAGACAAAAACTGTTGACAGTGGGAAAACTTAATCTGAAAAAGCAAGCCGTTGCCAGCCAGTCCGCGCTCAGGTGTCTTACCTTTCACTCTGCTGAATTTGCTTTCTGAAATTAATTTGGCTGTTTAAGAAGAGCATTTGTGTTATCACAGCATAGAAAGGTATCATCATTTTTACACGCACTCATAAATCATACGGCTCAGCCGGTAATTTTAAAGCTTGTCCAAGAGTCATGTTTGCACCGAAACTCTGCGGAAGACGTTTCAGCTCAAAAGAACAATTTTGGAATGAAAGGCGGTATTTTGCATGAGATGGAATGACTCTTTCAGCATATGGCAATTATGATGTAGCTCGTTCTGGCAGGGGAGGCAGGAAGTCTGCAGCTCGGGGTCTTTTGCATCGCAGGGTGTCGACAATTGCTCCTTAAAAATGTGCTCCTAAAAAATGTGCTCCTTAAAAATGTGCTCCTCAGAGTAACCAATAACAAATTTTATATATAGCTATAAATATTTATGTTCATTATTTATTAAATATATATATATTTCTCCTGAGATCCTCAATTTTTTTTTCTAGTTTTCACAGCTTTTTCAGATTCAGCCAAAAGGTTGCAAACCATTTCTAGGCTGTGGCACGGGCAGGATGCTGCGCGGGCGCTCGCCACGGAATGTCCTTAACCTCTGATTTCAACCGCGTTTTCTTGCAAGGGAAACTCTAGCACGAGGGCGGTAGCCACGTAGCAAAGTTTCTCTTTGCACCAGGCATGTAGGGCTGCTTTTTTTTTTTTTTTTTTAATTATGATTAATTTTATAAAATAGAAAGAGAGTTGTCGGTGCGGCGCTGGAAGCGGAGGTGGCGGGTTGGGTGCCCAGGTGAGGGAAGGTTCAGCTCTGCAGTCACCGTAAATCATCAAGGAACTCCCTCCAGCTTTGGTACTTTGTACCAACCTTCATTTTTTGGAATGATGAATTTGATTGATTATTCAGTTTTTTGAAACCAAGTGCAGTTTTCCTCTCTCTGTTCTCCTTGAAGCCGGGAGGGGTAACAGGATCACTGTGTGAAAATACCGCGGGTGGAGAGAAAGGCTCTGTTTGAAGGAAATATTGGCCACAGAATAGAAATTGCAGGTCCATTGCTGGAAAATTAAAATAAAGGTGGGTTTGTTTTCCCTATCCTCACCACCCGCAACGAGCTGGGAAGGGGCCACGATAGAAGGATTGAATTAGAAGGAAATAAAAAGCACTTGCGCTGTTTATTCTCTATAAAACACATTTCAAGCATCAAAACCTGTAGTCAGTATAAATTCTAAATGGGAAAGAACAGAGAGTGTTAGAACTGTGAAGAGGAGATTATTAAAGGGTTGATTTAACTAGTCATGTTGCAGCCCATAAACCATATCTAAATCTCTGGAGCAAGCTTAAAAGCCTACGCCGAGGTCAATCTTTCAGAATACCTGGCTTTGAGGAAATTGAAACCAAATTTCTCTGCGGTGGAGTTCAGATTCAGAAATCTCGGGTTCGTTCTTCAGGGCAAACTCCTCTTCTTAACGGTACGAGGACCGAGAGCTCCAGCCAAAGGGCGATGCTGACGGAAGCAAAAGCGGGGACTCATTACTTCAGCTTTGCTTGGTTGGGCAACCAAAAAGCACGCCCCCCCCCCTCCAAAAAAAAAAATACAAACCAAACCTCTTTAATCCTCTTAACACATAGAGGTGCCTCTTCACGGCGCTGCTCCCAGTTTCCCCTTCCACACCCCAGTTGGAGCCGGCAGCGCCCGCGCGCGCCGGCGGACAGATAAGCGTCGATTTGGTCACTTGCCTAAAGTCAGAGAAGGCGGCGGCAGCGGAGCTCTGGATTTGATAACTACTATAAATATTTATTACTGGGTTTATTCTGGCGGTGCTAGATAGCTGGCCTGCGTTGCACTGCACCTCGCGCGGTTTCTGCCTCGGAAAGTGCAAGAGCCTTGCAGCTGCTTTAGCTTTTATAGATTTTTTTTTTTTTTTCCTTCATTTTCCGGAAAAAAAAAAAATAGACAAAATGAGTTATGTGCGTTGTCTTTAATTTTATTACAGATTTTTATTTATTTATTTATTTTTAAAAACGTATTTCCCAGCCCAGTTTCTCTTTCTAGCCTTTTCCTGGGCTGAAGTCACGTTCCAGTGAATGACATCATCTCTCTATCAAGGAAACTATTCTGATGTAGTTCCTGTAATTTAAGCAGTAACTCAGTTAATTCCGAATTAAAGGAGCTATTACTGCAAATATGTTTTTAGCGGAGGATCAGAGGGATGGCTGGGAAGAGTTTTCCTTTAGAGAAGGGGTTGGCTCCCTAATTAGTTAACTGTACGGAAATATATGAAACAACAAGAAGGACAAGAGGAGCTATATTTGTACTCTGATCAGTTTGCAAAACTCCTCTCCCATTTGCAAAGTACTTTATTAGACTATCCGGAGAAACCTGTAATGATCTGCCAACGCAAGTAGCGTGCCCAGACTTGGTGCCCAATTATTTTACACGGCAATTAACAGCTAAGAGGAGCTCCCTGGAAGCAGATTCTCGACGGTAGAGGTGAATCCTTGCCTGCGCCGCGGTGCTGGTGTTCCGTGAGCGGGGCACGCCGAATTGAATTTCATTTTGGCCGTCCACATGGGAGCTTATCATTCAGATACTTTGCTTATAAATGCACGCAGCAAACGCTGTGTGTCGTATTTTAGGTAAATCCCTGACTCGGAGGCCTCACCGTGGTCAAGTGTAATGTCTTCGCTCCACGCCGTCGCGGTTACCGTTCTTTTTCACACGAGCAAACCAACGTGTGTTTCCTCGGGCTTGTTCTCAAGAGTGGCCCAAAGTATTTTCTTTGGGTGGGTTGGTTGGTTGGTTTTGCTTCGCATCTGCTGCGTGAACTTGGGGTGAGGTTTTCCTGTCTTTGCCCACAAACTGGGGCTTGAAATGTTCGGCTGAGTTCAGCGCTCTGCTTGGCGTTGCCATTTGCATGCCTCTGCAAATGTATCTGGAAAATGTATAAATATTTTAATTGGGAAGATACATACAGGAAGCTCATTAATAAGTGCATAGATTAGATCTTTTCTATTTTATTCAGGGAATTTCCAATCCTGGTGTCAAGCAACAACCCTGTACTTACCAACCCCATGCTCCTAAAAGCAATCAAGGGAGGAATTAAGGTCACCTCAAATTGCCTTTCACACATAATAAATATGTTTTTCAACAAGTCAAAATTTACACCCATCCCACCAAGCCTGACCCAGGGGTATAAATGCTGTTTTTTCAGCCCTAAGCTCCAAACCCACAGGCAGAACAAATCACTCGGACAAGAAACGGAGCGAGCATGCATCGTGTTCACAGCCGTGGTGCTCGCAGCGGAGTCACTGGTGAAGGGGTAGGACAGACCCTTTCTTGCAACTTCAGGTTACTGTGGCAGCACCTACAGCTAAGGCAACAGGAGGGAGCCTGAACCTTTAAAAATTGAATTAAAATACTTTATGAGTATGCGACATCCATCACCTTCTCTACTGGTCTATGCAACATCTGTAAATTGAGCTGGCAAGGGAAATTAAGGGGTAGGTTGGTCTGGAATATCATAAGCGTAAAGAAGGCAGCAGTTAATTTCTTTTTTTTTTTTTTTTTTTTAATCAAACCTACATGGAGTAAGGTTTACAAATACCCAGCATCTGTGCGAGATTGAATTTGGCTTGCAAATTTTGCTCAGTAATGGCTCTCAATTTTTGGAGGCGGTGACGCTTCTGAGCAAAGGCTTTACCTTGAAATCCTGGAGCGTGTCTAGGGCTGGAGTACTCGGGATTCCCCACGTCTGGTCCCCCTTCTCCAAGATTTCTGGATCCTGTGAGTTGTGGAAAGTGAGATCGGTAGTAAAGTGGGGATTAAAGAGATTGCTCTTAATACAGGTACATATTACAGGTCAGTAAAACGGACCTTTGGAATTCACCTTCCGCATGAACTCTCTGAAAAAGACCTGGGAACCAACAGCCTATTCATGGCGATAGAAATAAATTTTATAGTGTATTTTACAAAGTGTAGCGAGGACTGGGAAAGAGCAAGGTCCAGCTTTGAGAGGCAGTATTGGGAACTGGGGAAGGAATGATTAGGGAGTGGTGTATGATTGCTTCGTTTAAAATAATAGAAACAATGCTTTGTACTTCCTTGTAATACTTGCTGCCATCCGAGAATATGAAACATAAATGAACAGTAGTCCCATATATAGTGGGACATTTCTGCTATCTTTCAAAACAGCCTATAGAAATCAGGAGCTGTAATAAGCAGATAAGAATAAATAGAATATTGTACGAGGTCAAGAGATGGAGAAGGGTAAAGACTCGGGTTTATGGGAGAGATTTCTGGGAATCATAGGCGTTCCCAACATGGGCATAAAGGGAGGAAAGTGTGGGAAGGACTTCTGGGAATGGTGGGTGTTATCAACGTGGACGTGAAGAATTCCTATAAACGCGCCCTGTATCCTCCCCCCGTGGCCAGTTGGTATTTCTGAGCAGGAGAACGCTTTGCTTGCAGGAGTGAGTAAGTCACGAATGTCGAGGGAGGGCTGTGTTTTTATACGCACATCTATGGATTTACTTTCGTGAATAATGAAAATACGATACCGGTATAAATCTCCTTTAGATGAGACTAAACTCAAGTTTACTTTAATGATGGTGAAATAAAATAACATGAAATCCCCCGGGAAAATTGCAAGTGCAACTCTGGCTACTGAAGAAGGGTTATGCTAAGAGGCATTGACTAGTTATGGATGGAAAGAAAAGACTTTTTACTTAATCCTGGAAAGAAAGTTGAGACACACATTAGAGACAAAGCAATTATAAAACGGTAGAGAAGAGACAGTGATTATTGGACTTTATGACAGGAAGTCATTGAGAATTTCCTGAAAGAAGTAAAAGAGGAGTGTATTTGCATTCTGCTCAGTGATTTGGGAGTACTTAGATATTTATAGGAAAATTCCAAGAGGTTGTGTGTGTTTTCCATTATACAGATTTCCTATAAAAAATAAATAAATTTTGCCACAGCAAACTAATGGCTGAGCTCTCTGCTGCAAAATTTACTCATGTTAGATTGTACTGGGCTTAAATTTTTACTCAGTCGTTGATTTAGTTTGCACGATGGCAGATTTCTTCGCAATGCAACATAGGAAAGACTTGCACTAATGAACAATTAGTAGACTTGAAGGAAAAGAAATGTCACTGGACTTTTTAAGTGAGGAAAAAACCCAAGCCCCCTGCGTCTTTGGATTTGGGGTCCATATTCCTTTCACGTCTCTCATTTCTCTCTTTCAGATAAAACCTCTGATTTTGTCAGGATAACCGAGATAGAAGTTGAAAGATCTGTCTGCTCTTTAAACTGATGTAGGGTTAAGTCTGGTTGGGCTGAATTCTCGGGGGAGCAGTGTGGGGTCAACAGCCCCCCATGGACGTTGGGGACACTCTTGCCCGTTGGCAAAGTCCCTTTCTATCCAGTGTCCCCTGTTCCCCTCGCTGAGCCAGCTCTCCTCATCGCACGCTTCCCCTTCTGATTAAAATTTATTCATCCCAGAAGTATGAATAATCCACAGGAGGAAGGGGGGGAGGATATAAAACAGGAGAGATATGCAGATAAACATGCAGAACTTCACACCCCAGACTCTTTTGTTGCTCTCTGGAAACTATCTAAATGTCTGCTTATTTCTCCTTTCTCCTGATTGTATTTGAATGTATTCAAACAGCAAAAGAAATTTCCTGTCTTTTTTTTTTTTTTTTTTTTCTTCTTTGATGCCTGCAGGATTAATAGGTAAATAGCTGGGTTTGCTCTTAAGGCTTTTGCTTGTGTTTGGAAGTGAGTAGGTGGCATCTGGATGTGAAAATTTAATGAGGGAGAGCGGCGTTGCGCCGGAGCGGGTTTCCAGTGGAGAAGGTGATGGGGGCTCACGCTCCCCTGTGCCTCCGTTGGGAGGAGAAAACCACCCCCCACCCCCCCCCCCCTAATCTTTTGGGGTCCGTCCCTGGACAGCCCCTTGCTCCGGAGCATCCATCCCAGGTTGCAGAGCTAGTCCACCTCACCGTTTTCAAGCAGAGCAGTGTTTGGACCCACGGGTGGTTGGTGTTTTGGGGTCTCCGCCGGCTCGGTGGTGGTCTCCAGGCGTTGCTGGGAGCGGTGGCTTTGAGCTTCCCCAGGGTCCAACATCATCCCGCGATTCCTAAGGATCTGCTCGTATCCATTGAAGAAGGTGAGATGCGAGGAGCCTGGTGATTCAGGATCTTAAATGCTTGGTTGAAATCGGGCTTGGGAGCGCTGGAATACCTCGGGTCTGCTCCTAGCATGTACATCTATTTATTAGGTGGTTGTAGACAAGTCATTTAGCATAAAGATGCTGACATTTCTGTGGAGGCCTAATTCCACAAGCAAACGCTGAAATATGTGTAGTTTTCAGAGAGATTGAGCAAGCGGGCCCACATTGTTCTTTGTGAAGCCACTCTTGATTAATTCCTCTATAAATAAAATCAGAATCAGACCCGATTTCCCAAAGAGAATGAAAATAACTTCTGGTATTTGGTATGGGGGTTGAGGTGAAGAGGTCATAATTCCCCCAAATTGAGAGGTAATCTGATCCTATCAATTAAATTTTCCAGTAAATGTTTTGGGTTATTTTTCCCCTTCATACCTAAATCCTTCAAGTTCTGTGTTTTTTAACAATTAATCTAAACCATATTAATGCTCGTTACCGCTTCTCTCCACACAATGGCTTTTGTTTGGCTTCAAGTTATGGTGTGTGTGAACTTCCTCCCAAGCTCATATTCCATGCCTGGATTCATCCGAAGCTGTAAAACCTAACATCGCCTTTGGGGACTTTGGAGCCTATTTCCCATCCCGGAGGAATTCCTCTGGCACTGCCTCTCCCGAGCTTCCAAAGTCTGCTCGTAGAAGAAACCAGATTCTATTTTGGAATGTCAGAGGAGGTGATGCAGTTGGTCGATATTCTCTCCTCTTCCCGACCAAGTTTGATATTAGGGTTGACCCGATTTATTTTGGAGGTTTGTTCTCCGCCGTGAAATTCCAGATCCCTTAGTTTTGGCTCCTTTGCTCTTTTTGGGCTCGATCCTCAGAGCTGATCAGCTGAAGCAGGTTCCGTGGGTCCGTGGCTGGATTTATTCTTAACTGATACACATGTGCACGAAGGCGCATACGTTATTTTATATATTAATTTATTTTGTAAGGTTTGTTTTTATTTTATTTTTTTTTTTTTAAGAAGTTGATCTGGGCAGACATCAACAGGATATTATTAGTCCCAAGAACTGACGACCGTTTGACAGCCTGATGCGTAGAGGAAGGAAGTTTACAAACATCTCGGCGAGAGCCATGTTGAGCAGTTGAAGGAAATGAGGCATGTCCTGCTGTTATTGTGCTTATAGCACTGGGATTCCCAAGGGGCAGAACAAGCCCATCTTGAGACCTCAGTCTGGCAAAGAACAAGTTGACTCATATTTTATTTTTGTTGGTTTTGTTACTAGTCTGTTATTGTTCCAGTTGTGATGTTGCTTGTAAACAAACTGCTGCTATAATTTTATTTGCAGCCATTGAATGATAGCTCAGGCGCATACAGGAAGAACAGGCATCTGAAGCTAGTCGTTATTTTGTTTTAATACATTTTTGATGGTGCAATGCATCAATTACGGTATCTCCTGGAGTAATAAGTGCAGACACTGAGTCGGATTTGTGCGCCGAGAGCTCTGCGTACGCTGAATGAGAAGCTCAGGGTGAAAACATGATACCCTGAGAGCCCCTTGTCTTCCACCAGTCACCAGTAAAGCTGTCCAGTACATTTGATGGACTGACTCTTGCTCAGTTTGATTAACCATAGCATAGGACGTTCAGTGACATAAAAACCAGGGAGCTAGTGCCAAATTTTCTGTAAAATAAAAGTGTTCAAGTGACTCAGAATCAAGGCTGTAAGTCTAAATTCACCGTGCTGAATAGGAGGAGCACTGGCACCGGTGTTTCTAAAACTGAAGCAATAAAATGCTGAGAAATTAGATGTCCTGCGTGTACAATAATGCATCCTTCGAGCTGTGCTTAACCTATGCACGCATTTCCACTCAAAGACCATAATTCAAGGTCTGCGTCTTTCTAACTTTCGCATGGCTGGCTGTAGGTGTTTGCCAAAACTTCTTCCTGCAGTCTAAAGTCACGGGAGCCCTCTGCCTAAATTTGCCCCGTAATTACTCCTTCCAAAGTTACATTGGATCAGCCGAAGCGCGAACTGCCACGAGCTGCTCGGAATTCCTTGCTGAAGCGCTTGCGGTGTGCCGGGTCACTTTGGAAAGAGTGCAAAATTTGATTTCATTAAAAGCCAACAACTCCCAGCTCTTACGGAGATGGTGAGACCACAGTCTCCTGGTAATATCAGGTATCGTAACAGGGCTAACAGCACCCAACTGTGACCGGGGAGGTTGAGGCTGGGTGTGGAAACCGCTTCCCCCAGGCAGGTCCCGGGTGCCGGCGTGGGTTGTCGTGGGCTCCCAGTTTGCAGAGATTTCTGATACTGGGATGGAGAGTGCCGTGGGTGACCCGATCCGGTCTTGGACACGGTCCTGCTTCTGGTGGGAGGACGCATGAGACACCTCCCGAGCCTCTTTAATCTTAATTTCTCCTTTTTTATTTTTTATCTCCCTGCTTACACTCTATGGCTGTTGCACTATTCTTTCCCCACACCTGGTCCCGGAGCCGCCGGCTGCGGTAACGGCATCTCCTCCCTCCCAGGGAGGTGGGAGAGGAAAGGAACGAGCATCGTGTGCGGCCAGGTACCACGTAACTGGGGCTGGAGGGGTCCCTTGGTTAAATAGATTGGGATTAAAATCTCAGCAGATACAGGTCACAGCCAGAAATGACTCGGTCTCGGAATAACAAATCAGCTGTTGCCATTTCCAATGCTGTTTGGGGGTTTCTTGCGCTTTTTTTATTTCAGTATGTTATTTCAGTATTTTTTTTTTATTTCAGTAGCCTCAGTGAGTCAAGAACGGTCGTTCACGGGAGTGAAAAAAATGAAACTTTTCAAATATATATACAAAATAAAAGGCTTCATGTTGGTGTGTTGATGAATATCTACAGGGTTTTTTTTTAAAGCTGGTAGATTATCACTTGTGTTACAAAGAATAGGTCTTTTTTTTTTTTTTTTAAAAAAAAAAAGCAAGGTTAAAGTGTATCCTAACTCTCTTGCTCATGTTTATAGTACAGTTTTATTACTGAAGGTAAGACAGATAACTGGGCATTACTCCAAATTCCTGGCAGTTTTCCCTTTCTAAGGCACTAATATTGGGATTAGCGTGTTGTTTTAAAGCCATTACTTTTCTTCACCTTCATAATGGCTTGTTCTTGGGGGAGTATACCGAAAGCTCAGCGCTCATAAAGTAGACTTGTTATGGAACGTATGCAAAGTTTTATTTTGTTATCAGTTGGATTGTGTGTGCATTTTTGCACGCTCTGTGTATAAATTTGTAGGTTCTTTGGTTATTTAAGTGTATATAACCACTATTTAAGTGTATATACACAGTACACAGGTAGTGGCCCAAAACCAAAACTCAAGATCCTAGTGCTTTTGACCTTCAAAAAGTTGGTATGTCACCTTGTGCCAATAATTTACCATTCATGTATGAACACTGTTGCCCTGCCCGTTTTTGGCATGAGGAGGACACGATGTGCTCTAAACGCTACGGGGGTACATGAAAGGCATCATTTCCATATATGCAAATGGAGACAACGTTGTTCATCTCGTGGTTTAGGGCTAGTTTTCTCTGTAGGCTCAAAACTGAGCTCAGAAACAATTGCATTTCTTCTCTGGACGCTCATTCCCAAGAAGACCCGGAGTGAAAGCATCAAGACTCTGCTTAGGGGATTATTTCTCATCCAGCTAGCTGGCAAAGAGATAAAATGCTTATTAATTTACAGTGCTGCCGGTGTTTGGGGGGGAAAAAAAAAAAAACACCTCTGACCAGAGCTGGTCTAACTGGGCATGGAAAACCAGGATCTTGGAATGGGAAGACGACAGGTAGTCAGCGGAGCAGCGGCAACCTTTGCTGACTGCGGCTAGGAGAATCGGAAATGGGCCGACAGAGAGCGAGACAGCGGGAGAGAGCGTTTACTGCGAACAATTGACTAGATCCCATGCCCTTAGGGAAGTTTTTGTTCTTTTCTTGGTAGGGGAAATAGCTTGGAAGAAAGATATGAGGATATGAAATAAGTTTAACAGCAGGAAGTTGTGTAAACATGATTAATTCCATTAATGGAAACTTTCAAATCGAAGGTTGTCAGTCCTTGTGTATATACCTCTTGTTTTCTTGCGAAACGTCACGCAGAGTATTGAAATGCTATCATAAGGGAAAGCATTCAAAAAAAAAAAAGAAGAATATGCTTGGTTAGTTGCCTGGAAAGAGTAAGAAAATGTTGCTGCCTTGCCTGAGATTTGGAAGGTTTTGTGTCATATTTTCCTGCCATGTTTTACTTGTCCTGGATGAATAAGGGTTGGTTTGCAAAGCTTGTCTGGGAAGAAGGCATGCATGAGAGCACCAGAAAGGCAGCTCCTCCGTGGCTGCTGGTGAGAAGATTACTCCAAGCAGTGCAAGCAAGAAATGCTAAAATCAAGAAGCTGGTAGCATCACTCAGCAAAAGGACAGCTTGCAATTTTGGTGTTATAACGATACCGTTAAGAAAAAAAAAAAAAACAAACTAAAAAACAAAAAACAAAAAACCAAACCCCACCCAGTGGCATTTTAGTCTGAATTCGGAGGTGCTAAGAGGCACGCGTGCATCATCAGACTAACATGGGAGAAGTAACGCCAAGTGACTCATCGCTCTCCCCCCCGCCCCGAAAAAAAAAAAAAAAAAAAAAATCTTCGCAGTGCTGAGATTGCAGAGCACGAGCGTGCAAGGTGTCATTCCCTGGGGCTTGGAAGAGATAATGAACCTGCATTCATTTTCCCTGTTATTTCATCAATTTTTCAAAGACTAGAACTATACGTTCATGTTGGGGGGATGCGGGGGGGGGGGGGCGTGTATGAACGCATACGTATATATGTGCGTGGGTGTGAACTCGTGGATTGGGCTGGGGATGGTTTGGCCATCCCCAAAGCAGCTCCCCCCGTGCCCTGTCCTGCACAGTTGCAAGAAAACGCGGCTGACATCAGTCTCTTTGCCTTTTTATGATATGGGGATGCGGTGGTATCAAAGCAGGCAGGATGAAAGCACAAAAGCTTCCTGTTTCCAGCTGTTTTCCTCAGCAAAGACTTTTTTTTTTTTTTTTTTTCCAAAGATGATGCTTCCTTTTAAGGGGGTTTTTAATCTGCAAACTGTTTCCTCAGTTTATTTCACTACAGTAAAATGTGTTCCCTTTAGGTCATATCTGTCTCTTTTAAAAACCAACCTGCCCTTTTCAGTAGTTTTATTTGCTACTCAAAAGAACAAACATGACTTTATAAAAAACCTTTAATGAAGTACAAAGACCAATAAACCTTTTGCCACTAGAGCTGAAAATTTATAGTGATGATTTTTTTTTTTTTTTTTTTTTTAAAGAGAAACCTTGAATAAATTTAGTGGGGAAAATATACTGACTTCATAGCACTTCAGAGTTTTTAATACTGATATTCTTATATTTGTACCTGTGCTTAGTGAACAAAAAAATAAGTTTAGATTTACGGCGTAGGTAAAAGATTTAGGGACACAACTAACTTTGAAGACTGGAAGAAACAGCGACTGGGCTCCAAAAAATATCTTCCAGCTGCTTCCATTATGTCAGTCTCTTTTCATTAAACTGATCTCTCGTTGTTTGCTTTCTTCTAAAGTAAACATGTATAATTAAAATACATCGTGCCTCTCGCCGGCTCTAATTCTGTACGTGGGTTTGTCGCAATGGGAAATACCCTAAAACGCTGCCGACGCCTCCGTGGAAGAGGGGCCCTGCGTTTTATGAAGGTAAAATATTAAATGGTGCAGCTGGATGAGGGGGTTTAAGCTCTTGCCCAGGTTGGCTCCGGCACCGCGGTGCCTCGGAGGAGCCGCGGCTTTGCCGTCGGCCACCCCGCCGAGTTTCGCCGATGGAAACTTGCCGGTGGGTTCTTCGCCTCTGCCCTTTGCGAGGCGGCTGTACGACGTCGCCGGGGCTCCGTGGCAAGTCCTTAAACTGCACCGAAAGCAAAAGCATAAGGGAGAGAACCACCTCGTTTCGTTGGAGCTGTAAAGCTTTCTCTGACATATGTTTTGAATGGAGATGGTGTCCCAAATGCCAAGATGTGTTGAAGGATAGCTGGTTGTTTTTGGATGATTGTCCTATATTTACTGCTTACAAGTTTCATTGTTGTTGAAAGTCTGCTGTGGTCTGTAAATATGTTCTGGAGCTGTATAAAAATATCACAATTAACATATTCAGAAGGACAACAATTGTCATGGTTGAATGACTTAGAAAGTAGCACAGGCTGTAAACAGGATGTGCTGAAATGAGCTCGCACACAGTTCCGCTGCAGTGGTCTTTTCAACGAGCGTCTGCTTGTTATCAGCACTTCTGAAAATAATCTTTGGATCCTCTAAAGGACATAATGCTCTGGTTTTTAAATCAGTTCTTCTAAGACGAGAAGCTTAGCTGGCATTGCTACCATTAAAGATACCCAGGTTTGGTTTGGGAGGGAGGTCTGGATTCTTGCTCTATAGCTTAGCAAAATGCTATAAAGGGAGGAAGGGAGAGAGGGGGAGGAAGGATGAAAATTCTCCCCCAAATTCTGCTGGAAAAACCCTTCTATTAACAAATTCAATAGCGAAGAGGGAGGCAGGATGTCCTAAGAGGAACTCATATCTAGACATGGTGGGTGTAAAATTTCCATCTCTTGAGCTTGTGGCTGGTTTTTAGTCAGTAGTGTTAAGATACGTAAGAGGAAAAAAAAAATTTCATCGCAGTGGTATAACATACTCCAGTGAGGCATTGCTGAATATAGGCTTGCTTGGTGGAGGGACAGAATGTCTTTGATTTTGCATCTCTGCAGTTTTAAATGCTGGAACTTCATTTCAGAGGATACCTTTAAGGACGATTTCTTTCTTAATGACCCATCCGATGACAAAGTACAGAACTTGCTAAAAACACCTTTCAGAAAGCCACGGACTCTTTCCGAGGTTTAATTCTCAGCAGCATTCTCCCAAGTCCTTGTAATTTAGAAAGATGACTTGAATGATGATCTAAAGACAGAGGATTTCCAACAATGTGCCAAAATTTTTCCTTTTGGCATCTCTCCCTGTGGGAGCCTCTGCTCTCCCCGGTGTTCTTAGGAGCAGTTTCTCTTAGCGTGGACAACTTGGGCCTCAAGTCCAGAAGGGATGAGATGTTGAAATGGTTTCCATTCTTCCCTTACAGGTGGTTTTGAAATTTTTGAATTTTTTTTTTTTTTTTTTCTTTCCTCTAATGAGTTCCCTTGCAAAGCAAATTGTGGCCTTCTCGGGAACAGCGAGGGAGTCGGAGCCCTGCGAGTTTCTTATGAGCATATGGTCAGGCTGAAAAATAGCAGATGCTGCATGAGCAAAGGGCAGAGCCTCAGAAGGTAGGAGATGAAGAAGGCTTCAAGAGACCCTCGCTCAATGCTCTTGCAGTTCAAAATCAAATGCTGCCATTATGTAAGTTATCCCTGGCAAAAGCTTCCGAGTTTTGCAGTCGTGCCTCAGCTGTTGGTGGAAGAGTGGAAGTTTTCCAAAAGCGACAAGTCATTTTGCAGACTTGCATTTTATGAAATACAGTTGAGTTGGGGTGCTTCGAAAGAGTCCAGTGAAAAGGCCTGGAGGTCTGAATATATTTGATAAAAAGAACTATGCTGGGCTGGTATTGAACGCTGAAGAGGTTTTGCAGGTCGATTTGGCGTCTGTTATTAGTGTGTAAGAGGAATAGAAAGCCTTGAGAAAATTAATGAAATCCTCAGGGTTGAAGATGGGTGGTTTCAACAGCGGTTCCTTGCCTACCAAGGAAATGAGAGTGAGTATCCCTGTTCCTCGGCCTCGCTGTTTAAGAGCAGCACGGCGTACGGACGGATTGCCCACGAGTGAGCAAGCCAACGCTCAGCCGTACCTCCGCTGTAACCGCGGAGGATCGGCGTCCTTTTATTTCTCCTCAGGAAGTATAAGGAAAGTGGGTAGTGCTTTGTGTATTCTGCAGTGATGAGTTAATTTGGTGCTCATTGTGGTAGCACTGATCATAATGAATTCATTTGGCATTCATGGGGATGTCGTGCTTTTTTTTTTTTTTTTTTTTTTTTTATTTTTAAGCTTTTCTATTACGATGCAGAATTAGTAGACACTTACAGCGTTACGCATCCGATTCAGTTGTCATCGTACATACCCTGGTTGTACTGTTCCCTTGTCTGGATGTCGCTTGTGCGCTGTATTCATTTTCTGGAGAAGGACTTACTGGGTGCCAGCCGGGAAGTTTCGGTTACGGTGATGGTACAGCAGAAATACCGGGTTGAAAAGTTGCTCTTCCTCTTCTGCTTGCCTGTTTTCAAAGGCAAACTCCAAGGATGTCATATAGGATTGATTTTACACAGCTTGGAATAAACAAAAGGCATTTACTTTTGCTACGTAATACCCAGATCTAAACGCGTTGTCAGTAATTTGTGGCATCGTTGAAGGCAAATAGACTTTTTCTTGTGTAAATATTAAATAATGAAAAAGCCATAAAATATAGTCCTTTGCTCCTTCTCTTTTTTCTCTCTCTTTTTTTTTTTTTTTCTCTCCCCAAATGTGCTCCGTTGATAAATATATATACTTACTTTCCTTATCCCTTCTGAAGAGGGCATATGATTCAAGACGCATTTTTCTTTTTCATTGCTGAAGCGTTTCAGTGTAACAGGGAGACGCGCCGGTGAGTTGAAACAGTAAGCGTTGCTCTAAAACTGAGCTGATGTAATGCTGCAGGAAATATTAAATATGTGACTCTTGCATCAAGGGAGTGATTTTTAAAGCCTTTGAACAGATCCTAGTTTTAGTTGTGGATGTTCTCATATTTATTTTTTTTTCTATGTATAACGTATATTAAGATTTTAGACAAAACATGTAGTTCTCACTGGAGATATTCTGTGATGCCTTATAGACACAGGGCACTTATCTGATATTTCTTGTTCATGAAGTGCCTGATTATTAGTGTGATCTGGGCCATGGAAAGGGAGTAACAGGGTTTTTAAAATCAACAGAGAGCATTGTGATCCTCCTGTGCGCTGTTGCCAATTTGACACTGCACCGTGACACTCAATATTTGGTGTTTTATTTGGCCAGGGGTAAAACAATGCAATTATCTTCGTGTGCTTTGTTTTTTTTTTTTTTTTTTTGTTTTTTTTTTTCCTCCTTAACCAAAAGGAAATACCTAACTTTTGCGTGCAGTGAAAAGCAAAGAAGCATGAGCTGAGCTTAATGCACTGTAAAAAGTAAACAAAACAGAAAAAATGAAGAAAGCAAGTTTCATTTTAACTCAAACATGAGTTAAGCTATTTGGGTTCAGCAATGTGTGATATGACCTAACTCCGGCATCGTGGAATCGTTTCGGTTGGAAAAGACCTTTCAGATCATCGAGTCCAACCGTTGACCCAGCGCTGCCAAGGCCACCACTAAACCACGTCCCCAAGCGCCGCGTCTCCACGTCTTTTAAATCCCTCCAGGGATGGCGGCTCCACCACTTCCCTGAGCAGCCTGGGCCAATGCTTGTCAACCTTTTCAGCGAAGAAATTTTTCCTAATATCCAATCCAACCCCTGACCCAACGCAGCTTGAGGCCGTTTTCCTCTTGTCCTTGGACAGGTTTTCCTCTTGTCCACTTGTTACTTGGGAAAAAGAGATCAACGGTCCTCTTTGAAAAGCTTGGGACCACGCTAAGCAAGAGAGGCAGACCACCTTGTCATAGAAGGTGGCCAGGTTAGTCGAGCAAGACCTGCCTTTCATAAACCCATGCTGACTGGGCCCGATTATCTGGTTGTCCTGTACGTGCAGTCTACTCCAGATGATCTCCTCCATAACTTTCCCCGGCACCAAGGCTGACAGGCCTGTGGTTTCCCAGATCCTCCTTCCGACCCTTCTTGTAGACGGGCGTCACGTTTGCCATCCTCCAGTCACCTGGGACCTCCCCGCTTGGCCAAGAGTGCTGATAACTGATGGGAAGTGGCCTGGTGAGCGCTTCCACCGGCTCCCTCCGTACCCTTGGGTGGATCCCATCTGGCCCCGTAGACTCGTGTGGGTCTCAGTGGTGTAGCAGGTCCCAAACCCCTTCCTCTTTGGATTATGGGGGCTTCATTCTGCTCCCTGTCTTCCAGCTGAGGCGACTGCGTACCCCGAGAACAACTGGTTTTACCACTAAAGATTGAGGCAAAGCAGGCATTAAACACCTCAGCTTTTTCCTCATCCTTTATCACTATGTTTCCCCCCACACCCAATAAAGGATGGTGATTCTCCTTAGCCCTCCTTTTGTTGCTACTGTATGGATAGAAGCATTTTATTATCTTTCATGGCAGTAGCCAAATTAAGTTCTAGCTGGGCTCTGGCCCTTCTAATTTTCTCCTGCCTAACCTCATGACAACGTTGTAGTCCAACTGAGCTGCCTGCCCCTTCTTCCAAAGGGCATAAACTCTCCTTTTTTTTTCCCCAAGTTCCAGCCAAAGCTCTCTGTTCAGCCAAGCTGGTCTTCTTCCCCACCGGCTCGTCTTTTGGCACATGGGGAGGGCCTGTTCCTGCACCTGAGATTTCCTTCTTGAAGAACATCCAGCCTTCCTGGATTCCTTTGCCCTTCAGGACTGCCTCCCAAAGGATTCTGTCAACCAAGCCCCTGAGCAGGCCAAACTCTGCACTCCAGAAGTCCTGAGAGTTAAAATCTCTTATAATTTTGTGATTGCTATGCCCAAGATGTCTTCCAACCATCACATCACCCCCGAGTCCTTCTGTGTTTGCAAACCACAGGTCCAGCGGGCCCCTTCCCTCGTTGGCTCCCTCACCAGCTGTGTCAGGAAAGTCTCTTCCACGCGTTCCAGGAACCTCCTAGACGGTTTCCTCCCTGCTGTATTTTATTTCCAGCCGACATCTGATAAGTTGAAATCCCCCACAAGAGCAAGGGCTAGCGATCGTGAGTCTTCTTTCAGCTGCTTATTGAGTATTTCATCTGCCTCTCTGTCCTGGTTGGGTGGTCTATAACAGACTCCCCCCACAATACCTGCCTTGTTGGCCTTCCCCCTGATTCTGACCCATAAAAAGTCAACCCTACTGTCACCATCAAGCTCTAGCCAATCAAAACACTCCTTAACATACAGGGCTACCCCATCACCTCTCCTTCCTTGCCCATTCTAAAGAGTTTAGAGCCATCCATTGCAGAGTTCCAGCTGTGCGAGTCATCCCACCATGTTTCCCTGATGGCAACTGTGTCTTGGTTTTCCTGCTGCACAACGGCTGCCAGCTCCTCCTGTTTGTTGCCCACGCTACGTGCATTGGGCTAGCGATGCCCTTCAGTTGGGCTAGCGATCCCGGCACTTTCTGGGAGGGGAGAAGCCTTAATTCCTACGTGGCCATTCTCAGGAGCTTGCGTGGTTTCTAACACAGCATTAACGTGCAACATCGGCTTTCGGTTGGACTTGAGCACGTATTTTAGGAAGAGGGGTTTTCAACCCAAGGAAAATCTAGCCCGCTGCATCAGAGTGTAATAATAAAAGACAGAAAAGGTGATTCTTGAGCAACGATGGAATGTTTTTGTTCAATTTTTTTTCAAGTCAGGGGCTTGAAACCCATTTTCTTAATACCTATTACTAGATCTCTATGACTTTTCATAAGGGGTCTGTGGCCAGCTTCAAAATAGGTGCCTGAGGAGGGGTAGGAGTCATTCCCTCCAATATCAAGGAAAGCCTAAAAAGCTTTCATGGAAACTTTGGAAATATTTTGGGGAGAAAAATAGAGATTTGTGGTTTTATTAGTTGTGTAACATTACAAATAATGCCAAATCTCAGAAGAGCGTTGAGCACGAATACCTTGGCTTTTGGGGTGCGGGGCTCCCGTGTGTGTCCATCGCTCCCTCTGTGCTTGATTAGCATTGAAAGACGCGGCGTAACGTGCCGAGTGCGCGCGTGTGAACGCAGAACCGGCGCGGGGGAAGGACGGAAAGCGGGTTGGAACTCCGGGACCTCGAGAGGTTGGGATGTATCATGGAAAGGGGAAGCAACCGTGTCCCCTTGGGGACTCCAGCAGCTGGCTGGGTCCCCAGGAGAGCAGGGCAGGGTGGCACCTGGGGCTGCTCTGCAGGAAACTTGGCCTAAGTTTGAGAAGGAGTAGCTTTTTTTGGGGGGGTTTGTTTGTTTGTTTGTTTGTTTGTTTGTTTTTGAATACAGGGTATATCTACATCGATTGCAATGAGGAGCTCTTTTCTCCAGGACACTGAAATAATTGGGGCATGCAGATAATAGGCTTTTGGGGTTCGTGTTTTCCAGCTGTGAGAGTTGTGGAGAATTGGAAAAATGAAAATGAAATGTGAAGTCTTGCACGCTGATGGCCATCGGAGGGAGGATGTACCTGTGGCTGAGGTGGTTCAAGCTTTTTGTTTTCTCCCGTTTTAAATGAAAGCCTGAGAGTGAAATTCTGGAAAGAAAGCATACCCACGCTTAGGCACTTTATGGGGGTAACTGGGGTCTCTTCTTGGCCATCAAATTCATCCTGTGCAAATTTACAGCTTTACCAGACTGATGTCAAATGAATTTTAAAAAGCTTTGGGGATGTTGTCACAAGCCCAAATCTGTACTAGGACCAAACGTGGCACTAAAGCCAAGTATTTGCCTTCAGTAACCTTTTACCAGTGGTTTATCTTTACCACCAAAGGCTGTTTTGAACTGGGTGGATTAAACCAGGCGAAATCACAGCGTGTCCTTGAAAACACGACAAGCTCACTTTGCCTTAAAAATCCTTCTGCGCTACAGTGTAATAGATCACTTAAAATTTCTGTAGAATTGATTTCTGGTAGATTTTTCCCTTGTCTGTTGATACTCTTGCCCAGCAATATACGGATTGTCTTACGATAGCAAGTGTCCAGTAAATAGAAAGTGTTTGCTAAGGGCTGTCATCATACACTTTAAATGCAAATACATCTAGGGCAGTTTTAATGTAATTTTCATATAGATGAAGTCATTCTAAAGTAGGCTTGAATTAAAGTGCTGTTCTCCAAAGACTACAAGTTTAGCAGAAAACGTCCTTTAGTTTCATTAGATATTTTTCTGCTGTTTTTGAAGTTTGATTTCCCTTTCATCAGATCTGCATGGTTTGCAATCAGGACAGTATCTTTTATTCACTGCAGTTGGTATAATTTGTGACTTTTGCAACAGTCAGTTGGAGGATGAGCTGGACTGGTGGGGGTTGTTTTTTGGTTGTTTTTTCTGTCCTTTTTTTTTTTTTTTTTTTACCTCAACTTTTTCCAGTTACACATTCCTCGCTAATCTTTCTGTTTCCAGGAAACATAAATATTGGGAATTAACCAGTCATGTACTGGCCAGAGAGGTACAAAACCCAGCTGCTGGTGTGGTCTGTAAAAAATCTGGTTTAGATAACAGCATCATATTGAAGTGCAGAACAGAAACAGCTCGAACAGATGCACTCCCCATTCTGAGCTGTCCATTCAAAGGGAATGAGCTGATCACTGAATTTATTCCCCACTCGTTAGTGGAAAAAAAGTTTGCTTTTTTTTTTTTTTTTAAAAAAAAAAAGCTTGATTTTTCCTTTTTTTTTTTTTTTTTTCCTTTTTTTTTCTCTTCTTTCTAATGAAGCAAGAAACCAGCCTTCACCCCGTGAGTCACATGGCAGAGCTCCTACTGCAGAAGTGGTGATTCATAGCGGAGGGGGAAGCTGCAAAAATGGCTTAGAAAGATGAGCAAAGCAGAGCCGGGGGGGAGGAAGCTCCTGAGCTCTGGCTGGTGGCTTCGGGGCCACCACGATGCGCTGCGGATTTGCCCAGCTCTGCCTTGTGCCAGTTGCTGGGGGCCCGAGACCTCGCCCTTCAAAAGCGTGACGCGCCTGCGCAGAGCAGGGAAAAATTAACCCCTTTCCCCAAGGGTCTGACAGATACTTAGAGCTAAATTCTGCTCTGAGGTTTTTTTTGCAGGCGGAAAAGAGAGGAATTAAGCCCACTGGATTGCTTCCATTAATTGGAAATTTCATTTATTTGCTTTTACAACCTCAAAGCCACTCATCAACTTGAACAGTTAGTAGTTACAGACGGTTTAAGTCAAAGCAAAACTGCACATGAGTGAAAACATACTTTTTTTTTTTTTTTTTTTTTTTAATTTATTTGTCACTCAAAAACCTGTAGGAAAAAGCCCCACTCTTGTAGTGCTTTGCCCATCGATCTTTCTGCAGGATCTGTTTGCAGGGCCGGGTCTCCAGTTCAGTTCCAGTTTCCGTACCATTAGCCCAGACCGGGCTCTTCGGTGTCGCATCTCATCCAGTCCTACTGAGATGCCAGAACCCTGTTTTTTCCTAGAAATTTCTAGATTAAGCTGAGAGGGCCTGGATTAAGTTTTTAGTGAGGTATTTCAGCACCTAAACATACTACCTCATTGTGAAAATGTCCATCTTCCTCCTTCTTCCCCTGGTTTCTGCTGAAGGCAGTGGGTCTCCCCTCTATTTCAAGATAATATTGCGTAGTTCAATGGCCTGCATCAAGTTCTAAGAACATAATTTTAAGCATTTTTTCCTTTTCAGATCAGGGATCTCATGAGAGTACCTACCATGTGCTGAATATGCTGTTGTGTACCTGATGCTATAAATTATTGGACTGACTTATTCCATGAAATAATCTCCTTAATCTATAGGAGCAGAGCATTAACCTGGTGGTTTTTTCCCTTGCCTTGTGGGAGCCCTGGTGCTCTCCCCGGATTGTTGTGATATATTGCAGCATTGCTGCCAACTGGTAATAAGATTACTAATGCAGTGTAACGGGTAGCAAATTATTCAATTCTATTCCATACCATTATTCAGCTTATTTTAGCAATTTGTGAGAGGGGTGTGCTTTGTAAATCAAACTCCTCATATATTATTTTTGTTAATTAAGAGTTAAACGAAATCTAACATTTCACTGACAATGATACCGGACCCACGTACTTCACAATAAGCTGCAGGAAAAAAAAAATATATAAAAATTCTCTGCTAGCATGTGGAGGAAGGACTGAGTAAGTGCTGGGCTCTCGCCCACGGGCCGTGTCCAGACGTGGTGCAGAGCGTGCCGTGCGGTCCTTGTGTTGCCAAAAGGATTTGGGGGTCCTCGTGCAGGGGAGTTAGTGTTAAGGATATCAACTCTGTAGTTTTAACTGCTAAAGCACAGGGTTTTCCCTGATATTTCACGACCTAGTAAACCATATCTTGGGGTATTCCTGTTGCGCTGGCAAAAAAAGGGCTCGGTGAGGTGAAGTATCCATCTGGAAGATGCTCCGGTGAGCACCACTTAACCCAGTTGAGGCGTTGGGCACGGCTTTCTGGGAGCAGGAGAGGGGTGACTCGGAGGTTGGGACATCTCTACGTGCTGCTCCGTCACCCGGAGCATTCAAAGTGTCTTCTCTTGCGTGGCGGTATTTCCTCTAAATATTCCCATGACGTTTCTCATTCACACGACACGCTTTTGGAGCGGTATTGTAGAAGTATCGCAACTTCTTGAAAAATTCCATCTGTACGTCTTGACTTAGTGGCACTTGTAGAGACTTGGTGTATAAAAATAAAAATTAAATCACTGAAGGTGGTTAAATAGGAAATTATTCGTTTGGCGTTGGGTGTCTAAGCTGAATTTCTGCAATGATTTTTCTCTTCTGTGTGTAAATGTGTTTCGTAATATCTTTTAAAATGTGGTTGTGTCTTGCGGAAAATCGGCATGTTCTAGCTGCATTCAGGTTTTCCTTATAAAGCTCATGTTTTCATAGACTGCACAAACATGTGCAAAAAAAAAAAAACCAACAACAAAAAAAAAACAAACGACCAACCCAGGCAAAATTTATTTATTTAGAAGCCCAATGCAGATTTCTCCCAGAAAGGGAACAAAGCGAATGTTAAAATAAGAAGGTAACCTTTGGCTCTCGGTGTCAGTGCTCCGTAGTGGAGATGAGCATCCGAGTGTTTCGCAGCGGCCTCGGGAAGCAGAGGCCTTCAGAGATACTGGGTGGGCAGACTGAGGAGGGCAGGTGGGTGGGTGAGGTGGAGTTGAATTATTGTTTGATTATTTCATAATTGTTATTTGCAAGAGGAGACAACAGACCGTTGAGGCGCCAGTGATGCTTACGGATACGGGTGGAAGCCCTCCGTCCCCCTTGCTTGAGGTCTTCTGGGAGGCGCGTGGCGTGCCGGGGGCTGTAACTGGGAGGAACTGGGGGGGACACCAAGGGGTGTTGGGGTGCTGCTGTGGGAGAAGTGGGCACACAGAAAAGGGGGGAAACAAGGGGTGTCGAAGTTAACGATGGAGAAGAATGAGGTTCTTTACTGGGCCCTCCTGGAAGGCCGCAGTCGTCTCCCAGTTAGTTGTCTTTTCATCAATGGCCTGGCCTTACGTAGGTTTTGGCTTTGGTTACTGGTTTGGAATGGAAATGTCCATTCCAAAAATTTTTTTTTTTCCTACCGAGCCCTTCCTGATCTCTTATACAAGGAGAGCTTAAGTAAATCTGCCCCGATTCATTTTTAAGTTACGGTGTAGAATGTAGGCACTTTGCCTGGAGCAGTGTGATTAATTATCATGACTTTGGAGTGCTCTAGGTTATTGGGTTCGAGTGAAAATTAAATACTTTAATCTAGACTATATAGGAATATGCAGTAAATTAATGAGATAACCACAGTTTGTAAGCCCCATTCAGTTTAGAAGAAAGTAGTCCTGAGAAACACTTTCCTACTAAACTCCATCTCCTCTTAACTTAAAATAAAAAAAAAGACTCATTTTGCTCAGGAAACCCTTTTCCCACAGCACTCCTTACTCCCAAACTATTCGGAACAAAATCAGACCTCGAGTAACCTGATAAGCCTGGAAAGGGCAATATATCTAGAAATAAAACTAGAAAGGGCAATATAACTAGAGCCTTAAACTTTCTCTTGCTTATAGTTCCAGTAGATCTGCTAAGCACAGGTTAAATGCCGAAGTTACGCAAATGGGATGGATGCGTGGAAGTCATCTGTCCCTACAAGCACAAAGTCTATGTCATAAATGTGTTAGAAAATAGCTTATGTCACTCTCCTAAATACAATGTGAGGTTTTATGACCTGATCCGAGAGCAGGACAATGCAATTCTTTGTTAAGAATATTAAGATCAAGAATAGTTTTGTTTACACTGTTGACGTTTTATAGCAAATGCTGTTAAGTGGGGCCTTGGACTGTCCGTGGATATTTGTGTAGGTTTTGGGAATTGAGGCAGAAAATAAAATGGCCATCTGATTCAAATGAATTTTCCAATTATTTGTGGCTTTAACAGAAGCGAGTGAAGTGTATTGTATATATTTGGCGGCTGGTCCTACTTCTTTGATAAAAACCCCAAACCTAAAGCATGCTATCTAATCCCTTGAGCAAACCAATAGTAAATGGTTTATCAAATAAGTAGTAGAAATTTCCTTTTTTTGAATGTGGGCTTTCTTTAGATTGCTGTCACAGGAAGAATAATTATCTGCAACTTCCCGCACGCTGGAGGGATTCAGTTTGTTGATTCCTCTTTCCTTGGTCAAGCCCAAACCGTTGCCTCCACTTGGTGCAGCTTCTCCCCATCCCGTGCCTGCAGTCTGTCGACATCCCCTCTATTGTCTGATACTAAAACCGCATTTGATTCCTCATCAATCCCATTATTGTCTCCCCGCTGTTTCCCAGGTCATATTTAAGTTTCCAGCACTGGTTTCCATGGCCCTTCACAGCCCATGCTTTTCTTCGGGACTCCATCTCCTGGCTCCTTTCTCTCAATGAAGTCAGTCCTTGATGACTTCTGTCACCTTCAAGCTTCCTCCAGATTTACCTCCCTGTCTGTCTTTTTTTTTTTTAACCATGTCTGATATTTAGAGTAAAATCTTCAAAAAAAGATTGCATCAGTGGCTACGCCTTTTAAATTTGCCAATCCTTTAGTTTACCAAATGTCCAGGTGACCAGCTTAATCCTTCCCTTGATCTACTGTTCTTTAATCCTTCTTCTGTATTTTGTCATTTTTCTGTTGAGCTTATTTTTTTATTTACCTCTTAAAAAACCCCTAATACTGAAAAAAAAAAAAAATAAATTCTTCCGAAAAACAGAGCAGTGGAAAAGGTCTCAATCCACAAAATGGGTGGGTTGAACTTAATTTGTATTAGCAGTATCTGACGTACTGTTTGTAAGGTGCTTCAGAGCACAAAGAGGAAATAGCAATCCCCAAGTATCTGTTTATCATACTTGTCTGAGTATGATAATAATCATAATTAGAGTCTAGGATTTTTCCCACCCTTCTCATTTTTGACACAACTGTAATTCATACAATGAGAAATGCTAATTGCGTGTGCGTATGGCGTGTGTACAAAACGTCTCTTTCCTGTAGAGATCTTGGTCCTTTTCCTTCTTCTCTGAGGATTTTTTGACTATTAAATCCCTTAGAAAATTGCTTTCATTGGTTAATATACTATTTAATAGACTATTTTTTCCCGTGAAGGTAAAATTCAAATCTGAAGATGTTTGTCTTTTTTCCATTTGCTATTCTATGTATTTTAGACCGTGTCAGCAAATCAACACAGTTGGCAGTCTCTTCTGGGGAAATACTCAGAGTGAGCATAAAGGGGTTTACTGACGCAGGTAAAGATATACGGGCTGAATTGCTGCAGAAATAAAAAGCCTGTTTTGCAAAGAGACCGCTGCTTGCCATGCACGTTCAGTATTTTGGCGTATTTTGGTATTTTTATATATATATATTTTATATTTTTAGCATATAAAACTGTCTTTGATTCTCTGCGTTAAAATCGTTTTTAAAACCAGCTGATGTTTTGTAATCCACACCTTTTGCATTACCTCTTTCTCCAAACAACTTTGAAATTTTTTCTTCAAAGACCTCAGTGTTGAGGACCCCTCAGGGACCAGCCTATGCCTCCTACCCACCCCACGAACCCCAAATCTGGCAGGGTCCATGAAGGAGCACCCAGCATGTCGGGAGCAGAACAGGCATCAGCATTTTTGAGCTAAATGAACACTAGCTTTTCCTTCAACACGAACTGTTTTTGTCATCTGCTGCTGGCAAGGCTGGGTTGTATCCACTTGTTCTTCTCCATCACCCAACCTGGCACCGTAAAAACCGGGCCAGGGGGGGATTTTCCTACCGCTGAACACCCTTTCCCCAGGAAGCATGGGCTTCCCCCCTCCTGTCCTCCTAAATTGTCACTCTTGCTCCTCTTAGGTAGCTTGGTTGACCCTTCTCCGTGCTCCGGTGCCACGTTTCTCCAGCAGCTTCACCGCTGGCTTTTCCTTTGCAGTTCTGGTGTCTTCGGTGCAGTGTGGAACAACACGCTCCTCTGATTTTTATGCTGGTTGCAAATGAAATGATGCCCTGAACCAGAAGCCTTTCCCGGACGGGTCTTCTGGTGGACAAAGGCTTGGACTTTGTTAGGCTTCTTCCAGTTGCCTCTTGGCTCGCTCGCCAGCTCTTGACTTCGGGAGAAGCGAAACTTTCCGTCTCCTTCTCCTAGTTGCAGCCCTCTGTGCGGGCAGGCGTGGGTGGGGGAGATGTGGGTGAGGGCTGGGAAGTTTCTAGGGGGCAAGGCCAGGGCCCCTGCGGGCCCCCAAGTGCCCTTGAACTCCAGCAGAACTTGCCTGACACGAGCACGGCGTCCAGAAGACGCCCGCTCTTCGTGTGCACGAGTCAAATGTTGGGAAGGAACCACCGTTTTCCTTGGCATCTTTTCCCAACGCAAACACATGACAGCATTTTGGGGGGAGGTTAAGCAAATGTATTAGTTTTGACTACAGTATATTACCTTTTGTCTTTGGGAAGTCGTCTTAAATAATTTGCGTTCGCCAATGAACATTTGGAAGATTTGCCTTTCACTCTGGGCTCCCACAGCTGGTCCTGTTTGCTGTATGGCTAAATTCAGGAACAGCTTCTCTGGAATTCTCTGAAATATATGTTCTAGTTCTAGTTTCTAGCCAGAAATTCTCTGTCTTCTCTCAAATATGTATTTTAGTTATTCACAAAAGAGTAAAAAGTCACCAGTTGAAGCATTTTTATGCTCTTGTATGTTAAAATGTTTTCCAAGGTTGTTACAGTATTTTGGAATTACAGTAATTCAATTCTGTTTCTGAGCCACAAAGACAAATAATTATATCAATAAATATTATTTTGCACTTCTGCACATGAAATGACTGTTCTTCAAGAATTATCTTTGGCGTGATACGTAGTTTATTCAGATCCTTTAAAAGAGTATGGCCTAGCTCTGAGTTAAAGTAAAGTTAAAGAAACATAATTCCGTGTTTCTTGCTGTGAAGCTGATAGATAAAGGCCAGATTTTTCACAGGCACGCTTCTGCTGCTCGCTCAGCACCTGTATTACTAAATTTGTTAAATGTCACGATTTTGATTGTGCTGCTTCTCGGAATGTCGCCGTTGTAAACATGAAATATTGTTTGTTCTGAACGAGGGGAACACAAATACTAAAGGCAACGTTTTAGTTTTAATTGAAATCAAATGGAAGACTCCCACGGAAATAAAATTCCACCCCGTCTTTTCATGGGAAGGAGGTTTAGCTGATGAAAACTAAATTTGCGCTTTCCGCTCTGCTTACTGTTTGAATCTTTAAGAAAATCATATATATATATGTATGCTTCTCCTGTTTACTTAGAAGAATAGTGGTCGGGTTATTTCTTTTGTGTATTTGTACGTGTGCAGGGATGATGGTGTTGGAAGGGGGGGAGTGAAGCTTAGGTTCTGCTTGGAGCGCAGCACGGAGCACCTCCACGTTGTAGAAACCATCAGCTCCTACGGGGAGAGGTTGTGAGTACGCTCTGGTTTGAGGCGGAAAGGTCGTGGTAGGGACCTGCGTGCGTCAATAAACATCCCCCGGCCCCCTCCCTCGATTTATCCCAGATGTTAACCGAACGCCTGCTTTCCCACAAAATCGCTCAAAACGCCGCTCGGACCGATGGGGGGGGGGGGCGGGGGGGTGGAACCAGAAACGCTCTCCTGGTGCAAATCCCAACGTCCCGCTCCCACCGCGCCGGCGGGACGCTTGCTCCCGTGCGACGCGTGCTTAAGCAGCACGTCTCTATGAATCGGAGAAATCAACATTCCTAATCACATTTGCTCCCAAATTAACAAGATCCACCACTGTGATTTTTTTTTTTTTTTTCTTCTATTACCTCACCTAGTTGCTAGACTGCTGCTACTGTGTCTAACACCAGGTGCATCATTTTTTTTTCGTGGGTTTTTCATAGGTATCATCTTTCAAATGGCACCTCTTTCTTTGAAACACTAGTTACTTTTGCTACTCCGAATATTCTTATTTTTTTCCTTTTTTCCCAGCTCTCTCTGCATGAGCAAAACGCCTGTGATACCCATGTTGCTGTTTACCCGAGTAAAGCATGAGAATATAATTTCCTAGCCTGTGATTTTAAGGTTTTATGTACGTGCCCAAATTTGTTATTGGAGGTGGTGGGAGGTTCAAACAAAATTATATTCCAGAGTCATCTAGTTTATTGTCCTCTGTTATTGCTACAGTCTTGGATGGCTTCCCAAGTATTTGTTTGGATTATTCCTGCAAAGCGAAGTTTGTTTTGTTGTGGATATTTTTTTTTTTTTTTTTTTTTTTTTTTTTTTTGTCCCTCCCGAGTTTGGCTGCTTTTCCAGAAAAAATCCTTTCTAATTCCACAGTCTCTGTTTGGGACCACCTCAAGGGATTCAATGCAACTTTTACCTAAGAAAGTTCAAGGAACTGGGCGTTACGACCAAGGTCAAGTAGCCTTCCCTGGTGCCTCCAGTTTAAGTATCACAGCCCCTTAAAATAAAGTAGGGGTTGGCCTGAGAGAGTCACACAGAGCTAGTGACCTACCGTGAAAATAATTTGAAATTACATATATTAGGCAAGAAGCTGCTCTTTAGGTCTTGTAATTCTGAACTTCTTTCCTTTTCTGGAGCTGGGAGGTGCATGTTAAGCACCTTTATTGATTTGAGATCCTGAGCCTGGAGGCCATTTGAAGACCCCTAATGATCAGGTTGCTGTTCCCCTAAAGCACAAGGGGTGGGGGTGGAGGTGGAATAGTGATCTCCCGCACTCTGGAACGCTCAGACCTCGCCGTTTGTGGTGGACCCTGATGGTACCGGCGGTGCTTTTGCTGAAATCACTCCCGTCTGTGTTGGCTGGGCAGAGTTGGAAGGTTCTCAGCTGCTGGGGAGCACTGGGAGGTCTGGGCAGGGCGTGAGCGTCCCGTCCCCGAGCCTCGCGCCCTGCTCCCACGGCGTCCCTCCTTCTTGGAGAAGTCAAGAGAAACGCGGTGCAAGAAGCCGAACTCTGCAGGCTGCTGAAAAGTCCTCTGAGGGTTGGGTGGCTGCTTGGCCGGAGGCTTTCTGGAGCTCGTTCCTCTGTGTAAATGCAGCATTTCGCCCCCGGAATCAGTGCTCTGGATTTCCCCGGTGCATCCTCAAGCATTAGTGGCCTCCCCGAAGTCGCAGTACCTTCCAACACAGGGGTGTAATCGAGGTGGATTGCAATTCTTTTTTTTTTCCCGGGTCATTAATAGAGGTGACCTGATTTGAATCCATCCAGTCTCGGTCTACAGCACTGAACATCTTTTCAAGATTCAGTTGAACATGCTTTTCGCAGGTCCTTTGCTTGAAATGCTCACAGTGGTTTGACTCCATTTAAACACCAGTTTTACTTCTTTTCGGTAGAACTTCTGAGAGGCTGAGTGAAGCTTTAGTTATTTAAATCCCCCTGTATTAATCACGTATGAATTGCGTTCTGAAAAACTGACCAAATCTGTCCGCGGTGATTTGCTTTTTGTAATGTCACATTGCCTAATGCTTGTGATTAAGTGAGGTTAATTTACAGGAGCCAGATTCAGGAGAAAATTACATATGTGTTCAAGTTTATGCACTCTGGGATAAATCCAAGCTCTGAGAATAAGTCAGTGGAGAATTTTGTGTCGACTTTGGTGTCATTAGGGTTTCACTGTCCTAATTACCTAAGTGGCAGTACTTACAGGGTACGTAATAAATTTCTGGAATTAGGTTTAGGAGCTTACAAACCTTCGTGCAATATCTGTCATATGAAATTATTAGTAATCTAGGCTAGGTGAACTAGGTAGTAATTAGTGAGGGTTTTTTTTCTGCTGAGGGAGAAGTGCTGTTTGATTTGAGGGCTGGTGAGAGGGAGGGGGGGACAGAAGTCAGCTGGCTTTTGGCTGTTGAGAAACATCCTGGATGCCCCGAAGACAATACAGTATATCATCAAACACAAAATGCAAGCTTGTTGAAAAACAAGAGGAAGAGAAGCAGGCGCCCATCGGTTCCTCGAGCCGCCACGGCCACGCGGAACGGGTGAGGGTTCCACGCGGGACGTTGAACCCGCGCCGGCCGGCGACGCGCCGAATCGGGGAGGAGGAGAATCAGGGAGAAGTTGGGTGGCTCCCAGGTTTTGTAGGTAGTTGTTGAGTTGTTGTCCTTCCGCGTGGTGATAGCGGGGGGCAGTAAGGGAGAGGCAAGGCAGCAAAAAATATTTTTCAGCAAAAAAGTGCAATAAAACTGTGTTTCAGTATTTGCTCTTTATAACCGTTGATATCCAAGAACAATTTTCATCCATTTCCCCGCTGAAGGTTTAGGGCATTTTTGAAAATGCATCTTTTTCCCTAGCTGGAGCTTGCATTTTTATAGAGCTTCACGATACGTGTTTTAGACTGAGTTCCTTCTTTTTGTCTGTAGCTGAGATAAAGAATTAGTAGTTTAAAACAATAACTACATGTTCCACTGTGATCAAGGAATTAGATAATCTGGCATGTTTGCTTAAGGGGTCTGTATCTTGGGGCTTTTATAGGGCAGTATTAAAGCCCTGAGCCTTCTTATTATGCCAATACCCAGAAGATTGCTTTAATGAGAAGTAAAGGGCCTTTTTCCAATTACAAGGGAATAACTGTATTAAGTTCCTGTGTTATGTCAACCTGCTTTGATTTGATTACTGCGAAAGAAATGGATTTATCTGTCAGTGTTACTTAATTAAGCCTTCTCATTGATGTTTTGCAGAGTAATATAGTGCGGTTTGCACATTTAGGTCTAAATACAAAGAAAATTGGTCGAAAGCTAAGACGTGACCCCCGAAGATAAGGCACAAGAGCCGTTGCTTGTCATTTTTTGATCGGAGCCCAGAACTTTTACCTTTGGAAGACCTTGAGCTTTATATGGGCTCTGACTAAAGCAAGGCGAAGGGCAAGGAGTGTTCAGCCAAAATTGAGATGGCTAAACGTTTTGGAGTCGAGGCAGATCTTACAGAATGAATCTAGTGAGGTTAGCCTCCATGTGTAGAAGAATGTCTGCCTTCCCGTGATGCGTCCCCAAAAACTGTCCCTCTCCCTGCCCAGGAGCGGCCTTCTCGCTCAACGGTGCTTCCCCTTGCCTAGGCAGGACTTTTTTGGGTTCATCTTGGTTGAGCCCAAGGACTTGGTCTTGGGTGTTTGAGGAGACGAGGGATCCACCCCAACCCTGAGGTATGCGTTGCTGCTGTGTTATTTTAAATATCTGATAGCGCCCTCTGATCATTGGCACGCTCGGCTCGAGGGGGGGAGAGGTAGGGATGATGCAGCAAAGAGCCCCCGAAAGGATAGCCAGGTGGGAATTTGGCTCACCACAAAACCATACATTTAACCATAAGCACCTAAATAGTTCCTTTCACGTCACTGGGACCGTCCAGCGGTTGGCCGTGAAACCAGTATTTCCACGTGCTGCTGGAAAGTAAAAGAAAAACAATTTTTTTGAAGAACACGACTCAAAAGAGGCACCATGAGTAGGTTAAATCACGTGTCTCAGCCCAGCATCTGTGGAAGGGGTGGTGGAAGACTCTTGGCTGGAGCTGGGTGAGGGGCTCCCAACGTTGGAAGAGCTCAACCACCCGAGGGCTGGTGTGGGGGGTTTCTCCTTCCCTCTCTGCTGTCCCTCCTGGGCACCGAGCGCACGCGAAGGGTTACTGCTCAAAACACAGCCCTGAAATATGTTATTTTAGGTGGTGCATTAGAGTGCCCAAGACCACAGCATCCATATTCTTAAAATATAAATAAAACTGTAGAATATAGCAGTCTGAAAACCTTTATTGGCGTGTAAATCTTGCATCTAGCACTGGCCGTAAGCCAGCGTAAGGGCCCTGGACAACATAGCTAATCTAAAATAACACGACTTTTACAGAAAAAGAAGTATGTTAATAAATGAATTTTAGCAATGTGAATAATACTTCCTTGTTAATGAAAGCGGAGCTCCCCAGGTGATGCCCCGCGTGGCTCCCAGCCCTTCCCCGGCGTGGCTCAGTCCTTCAGCCTCCGTTTTTCACAGTCACGAGTGGAACGGATTTTGGAAGCGATGCTCGCGGGTGAGACGATGCCCATCACAGTCAGTGGGATAATATCCCCTGATTTTTAGCAGGCAACGGATCGGGGCTCTATAGAGTTAATTGCCTGTTACATAACACAAATGATTTTTAAAAATATGCCTAATTAACCTAATAGAATGGTTGATCTGATCTGTCAGGTAAATGATACACATTTTCTTTCTTTTTCTGGAGCTTAATTAAATATTTACCTAAGAGTGTCTTGTGCTATTAACACGTTCATCTGTTACTGAGATAATAGGAATTGTAATTGGGGGAAAGTATTGAACTATACAAATGTGTGGGCTTTTTGTGGGTTGGTTTTTTTTTGTTGTTGTGGTTTTTTTGGTTTTTTTTTTTTTTTTTCTTTGGGTGTGTGTTTTTTGTTGGTTTTAAAATCTTGGAAGCCAACCAGATTTGGTCACAGCACCTACATGTTAAAGTGCTCACGTCCATATCTGTTTCTGAGCCAACTGAAGTTCCCGCCGATCCGGGCGCGCAGGTGGGGAGGGAGCTGCTCGCGCGCGTGGTCTTCGCCAGCGCTCGGTGAAAATTTCTCGAGCTAAATACGGACTTTTCCAGTTAGATTAATGCTACTGTTGGCGCATGGCAAAAGGCAAGCAAGGGTATTATTTCATTAGGATGCTAGTTGGGTACACAGGAATAAGTTGGAAAATAGCACTGAAATATGCAATATTACTGTTATAGATCAATGTCAATCACATTTCCTGATATTTAACATACTGTAAGTAAAAAAATAATGGATTTAAGCAGTATGGTCCAGTCCATCAACGTACTAAAGGACGTGCTTAACGTTAAGCATGAGTGATCTCATTTACTTGAATTAACCCGAGAGCGGGCTATGATTTCAGTGGAATTATTCACAAGCTTCCATTAAACCTGCGCCCAAGTGCCTCCCTGAACCGGTGTTATGTTTAGCCATTAAGTTTTTAGCCAAGTGGAAAGTCTCGGGAGCCTCCCAGCTCGTTTCAGGGAAGGGTTTTTGCCACGGCAGCCGTTGCGCGAGCGCGTCCCGGCGTGGTTGAGGGCGCTTGTTGAGGATCTTCTACTTTTCGGTGGCAGCGGTACCCGGCGGGGTTGAGCTCGGGGACTTCTCCGGGGCCTCGGTGCAACCTCTGATGTAGGGTGGCCAACCCCAAGGCGCTCATCCAATGCTTGGGGCACCCAAGAGGGACAGTCCCATGCGGTCGTCTTTGAAAGAAGTTACTGGGTGGGTCACCTTGGGTGTTTTTTTTTTTTAATTTTTTTTTAAGGCTTTAAGTTTGAAAAGGTTACAAAGAAGTTGTAATAGCAGTAAACTGGGTTCGTTGACAATACTGGGAAAGACCGTGGAATAAACACAGTTGCATCAGAGAAGAAATATTGGAAATGATGAAATGGGGCTGACTAGCGAAGCTCAGCTCGCCTTCCGGGGGGGTGAGCGTCCCGCTGTCCCTTCGGTGCACAACTAAAACACACGCAAGGAAATGGCAGGCAGAGACGTTCCCGTGTTTTGTTGCAAAATTAAGAAGGAATTTGTAGGAGTCCTGGTTCTTTGGTCCATACCCTAACCGGCGGGTTTCACCACGTCCTAGCGTAAATGCAACGGGACGTGGTGTTCCTAGAGATACCCTCTCAAACGGAGGGGGAAAATGGTTAAAAACACCCTGAAATGGGCAGGCTGGAATTGCTGGAGTGTCTCCTGCCCCCCTAATTCTTGCAATGAATTTTCTATCCAGTGATAAAGACAGAAATACCCGCCCTGCGCTCGGCTTTTGGAAGGGGTTTTTCTCCTCTTGAAATACAAATATGCATGTAAATGCTTCTCTGCAGCAGAAGCCTAGATTGCGGTGGTGAGAGTTACGTTTGGCCCCAAACAGGCTTTACTTCAATTTTGAGGTTTCGTCTGGTTTTATTTTCACTGTTTGACAATACCTGGGTTTTGTGCTGGAGCTTTTGATGATGGGATTTGAACTGGTACAGTGCAGTCGCTTTTTGAAAGCGTCGAGAAACACTGAGCCGCTGAAGTAATTTTTATGTTCAAACCTCAGGTTCCTGAGGGTCCGGTTCATTTCTGCTGTGAATTTAAATGAGTTAATTTAAGCAGTGGGTCAGAAGCCACTACCATCGTAGTAGCCCTGTGCCTGATTCTTAATTAAAGGCAACAGGAGATTAATTTGAAACATTAATTTAAAAGTGCCTATACAAAAGGAAAGAATTATTGCAATAAAGCCTAAAGAACTTTTTTGTCCCTAGATGTAGAAGACAGAACTAGCTCAGGGTCCTGGGGGAATGCAGGACATCCTAGTCCATCCAGGGTAAGTATATCTAATCTTTTTCCCCAAACCAGACTTCCTGCGTATGTCAATTTACAATCTTAAATATGAGTTTTACACCTGATTGCGTAGAAAAATGGGCATGCAAAGTTGGCTGTAGCCTGTCTTCTCTTTAAAATTGCTTTTTTATTTTATTTTTTTTTTTTTTTTTTAACATTCAAACCTGATCCTGTGATTGAATTTGGCATCTGCTCCGCTACTTCTAACAGGTAGCGAGAATATTAATTAACATTTTTTTTTTTTTTTTCTTTTTTTGCTAGGCCCTATCCCCCCCGCTCCTCCACCGCCCAGAGTGCAGGTGGAGCAGAGCCGGTATCGCTCAATGTTTCATTTTTCTTCAGCTGGCTTTTTAGGGCTTGCAACTATTAATTTCCAGCACCCATCTGAGCTCCGGGGCGGGTAGCTCGGCTTTTAAGGACGGGCCACGAACATCTCCTTGTGCTCCCCACCCAAAAGTGGGATCCCCCTTCCGGGGAACGCAGCCGCCGCGGCGATAACTCGCCAAGACAACCGGCCTCAAGTCATTTCCATAGCGGCTGCGGGTGGTTTTCCAAATTCTTTAGACACCTCGGGACCGCTTTGCTAGGGAGGAATTGGGATTTCCAGCCTCCGGAGCAGCGCAGTTTTGCCCATCCTCGGGGCTGGACACAGCTGGTGCTTCAGTACCAAGATGATTCTTTTCCCTTGACTTCCTCCAAACACATGAAGTAGCCTTTACGCCGGGCAAAAAAAAAAAAAAAAAAAAAAAAAAAAAAAAAAAAAGCTGCTTCGCTCTCAGTCTCTTATTTAAACAGTTTGTTTCAATAGCTTTTTAATTGTTTTCTAATTACCGCGAAGGCTGAGGGCTGGCGAGCGGCGCTCCCGGCAGCTCCATGCCCTCGAGTGGCTGGCTGGCAATAGGAGAAACGCGGTCGCCTTGTTCATCCCAGCTCCATCCTTTTTCCCCCGGGGGCAGGTCCTGCCCTCGGCGGACCCTTACGCCGGCTGAGGTTTTAAATGTTTTTTTTTGCAGCCGAGGGGGGTTGGGGGGGGTCCCCCATTTACGGCGTGGCGGGGGGACCCCGGCCCTGCCGCCGAGGGAGGGAAGCCCGACACCTTTTCTTATTCCATCCTGCTTAGCATCCATTACGTCATTACTGCTCACATCTGTCAGTTTTATTTTTATCCCCTTTTTTTGCACTTGACACTTGTATTGCTTCCGAGGGAAAAATGTTTTGAAAAGTAAATTCTAAATTTGCCCACACAATTATTTATGCATGCAAAAACTTGAATGTGAGCGTACAATTAAGTTTTGAGATATAAAGAAAAGAGCACGAGCCTGGAAAGAATTCTGGAGTTTCAATCAAGACTGTGCATTAACTTGCAGCGTTATTCTGCAAACAGCCTGACCCCCCTCCCTTTCCTCCTTTGTAAAATGACGATGGTATTTCCACCTTGAGAGAATTAATTTCTCGGGGGTTCTACTGAACCCCCCAAAAACCCCGAACCACGACGTAACCGCTGCGCTTGGCCAATAATTGGAGTTAAATTTAAGTTTTTTTACAAATCGAGTGACTGAAAGCAGAAGGTTACACCGAGGCTGGATTCAAACACGAGGGGCCGGATCCTGGCAAGTTTTTTATCCGTCCTTGATGCTGTTGATCCCCGGAAAAGTCCTGAGGGGTAACAAGGCAGTGAGGTGCTCAGGGCAGGAGGGGGGATCGCTGCCACGCACAGAATTGCACGCACAAAGGATGAGTGCTACGCGGGATTATTTTTTCAGTGAGACCTAATTTTCCAATCCCACTGTGAAAAAAATTCTACTTTTTTTTTTTTTATATAGTCCGGTGCACATGTATAGCATTAAGACAGCAAATTTTGACATAAAAATAGATTTAAAAAGCGAAACATTAAAAGAAGTATTTCCTTGTTGTTCTTGCATAGGTTATAGGCAAGAAAACTTTTATGCCAAGAGAGGGTTTTTATGCTGAATTGCACAGCGCGAAATTCCAGGAACCTCATCTCAGTCACCCATTCAGGATTATCCGCACAGCAAAGCAAAGTCGATTACTAATGAAATAAAAATCTGAAACAGTTTTTAAAAATGTTTTGGAACACGTCGCTTCCAGCAGAATTGATAGGGGGGGAAACAGTAAAGGGAACAATATTTCTTATAGCTGGCTTAAAACGTAGAAGGGAAATATGGACCTGTAGGTTTTGGGAAAAAAAAATGTCGTTTAAACTTGTAAAATTGTGTTTTTTCCCGATTTGTTGACAGAACTATGGAGATGGGACTCACTATGATCATATGGCGAGCAGAGACCTTGGGTCGCATGACAATCTCTCTCCTCCCTTTGTCAATTCCAGAATACAAAGTAAGAAAGCAAATTTCCTAACTTGACCGCGTTGTTGAAAGTGGAATCAGTGAACTAGAAATAAAATTCTGCGGGCTTAAATCCCTCACCCTCCTTTTGGGGGTCGATTTATACTCGGTGTGAGGGTGGGAACGTGGATTTGTATTTTTTTTTTTTTTTTTTTAAGCTGTCATGCAATTTCAAAAATGTTTGTTGAACGGACTCTGTTTTCTTGCTGTGAGAGGGATACGACTGCAATATTTGCTGGGAGAGGTAAACGGTTGTTTCCGAAGGCTCAGCCTTTCCTTTTCAGAGAAGTGGCCGGTTGGCAGAGAAAATAAATAAGGACGTGCTCCGAACAGGACTTTTAAAGTCGAAAAGGATTTCTGAAAAGATGATAAATATCTGTTCACAAAAGGGAACAGATAAATAACCGGTGAGGGACACTGAAGCCCGTGTTTGTTTTGGAGCGCGATGGCTCGCTGCCTGCTGGGACCTGTGAGCTCCAGACTCCTGGATTTCAGGCGAGGGCAGTTGCAGCCCTTTCTGCTTTAGAGGAGTGAGATTTTGCCCAGGGCGTTTGGCAAGGACCCTCCTTCCACCCCACACCCCATGATAGAAGGTTTTGACACCCCTGAATAATCATTTAGCTCAGCAGCAAACACCAGAGCAGTATGAAGAGAGGCTATAATTATTTGTAAGTGAATGATAGCTACTTTCTTTAATTACGGTTGATAAATGAGTTTGCTTAAAGTAAATATATGATGTAAAAATATTAGTAATGCTTAGGCTTGGCCAAGATCACACCCTTCTTCTGCAGTTGTCAATGAACTAACCAAATGCTTTGCTTTAAAGGATTGAATGCGAGCCAAAAAAACCACGGAGCTGTAACTGCGATATATCATTCTTCAGCTCTAATATACGTCCCTAAAATATGCCTCGTCTTTTAATATTGGGAAATATTTGCGAGTTGTTTAACATATGGGACAATGTTGGAGCTTGTAGTCATTTGTATGTATTCACGTACAAAACATGGTTACAGCAGTTTTAAAGGGTCTCGTATAAGCCAAAAAAAGCATGGAAATTTCAACACTCCCTTCTTAACTCACGCCACGGGGCTTAGGTAGTGCGCAGAGACACTTTGCAAATAGCCCCACACTTCTGTGAAACCCACTGGGCCGCGTGGTGCTTTCTAGTTTAACCTTTAATTTGACTCTTTAGAACGTAAAAGTCTCTCTCCTCTGCCTGCCCTTGGGTTACAGAGAAATCTCCTTCCTTGTTTTTTGCCAATCTCCATGAAAATACTGGTTTTCGCCGGGGTTTAAAAAAGAGTTGTTTTATCAAAAAAAAAAAGCGGTTGCAGACACCCGGTTAAAAAGAATGATTGCACGGCTTAAGAATTAGGAGCTTTGGAACCCCTGATCTTTCCCGAAGGCCCCGCTCGTCCCCCCATCGGAGGGGTTGGCCCGGCCACCGCTCGCCCGGTCGTGGCTCCGCACGCCCCGGGGGGGCATCAACCATCACCCCCCCCCCCCTCCCCGGAGCGCCCCGCGAGGTTGTAGGGGAAGGATTTGGCCGCGTTTGGGGAATTGGAGCTGCGAAGGAGGAGCGGCGCCGTTCCTACCGGCGGAGCTGAGCAGCTCCTGACCAAGCGGTGACGTTGCGCGGGGACGCGGGCGTGCTGCCGGGGCCCTCGCCTGCCTCCCGCAAGAAGCCCCGGCGTATTGCACCCGCGCTGGAATTGCATTCCCTCGAGAATTCCGAACGGACTTCTTGATTTCTCCTTTTGGGGGGGGGGGGGGGGGCAGCCCTTTGCTCCCCAGTTTGACTCGGCTCCCGGGCGCGGGGGCGTTAGTGCCGGAGGAGGAGGAGGTGGGGCACGTTTCAAACGCCTTAGCCGGGAGATTGCCGTGGCCAGGAGGTCGGTGTCTGTGCCGTGTGGGAACGCAAACCCTTCACCAGCACCAGGACGGGCGCTGCGGTTACTGACCCCGTGTCTCTGGTTACTAACTCCTTAGCTGTAGTTACTAACCCAGCGTCTGTAGTTACTAACTCCTTATCTGTAGTTACTAACCCCGTGTCTCTGGTTACTAACTCCTTAGCTGTGGTTACTAACCCAGCGTCTGTAGTTACTAACCCCACGTCTGTGGTTACTAACTCCTTATCTGTAGTTACTAACCCTGCATCTGTAGTTACTAACCCCACGTCTGTGGTTACTAGCCCCACGTCTGTGGTTACTAGCCCCACGTCTGTGGTTACTAACCCCGCGTCTGTGGTTACTAACCCCGCGTCTGTGGTTACTAACCCCACGTCTGTGGTTACTAGCCCCACATCAGTGGTTACTAACCCCGCATCTGCGGTTACTAACCCCACATCTGTAGTTACTAACCCCACATCTGTGGTTACTAACCCCGCATCTGTAGTTACTAACCCCGCATCTGTAGTTACTAACCCCACATCTGCGGTTACTAACCCCACGTCTGCAGTTACTAACCCCACATCAGTGGTTACTAACCCCACATCAGTGGTTACTGACCCCACATCAGTGGTTACTAACCCCACGTCTGTGGTTACTAACCCCACGTCTGTGGTTACTAACCCCACATCAGTGGTTACTAACCCCACATCAGTGGTTACTAACCCCACGTCTGTAGTTACTAACCCCACGTCTGCAGTTACTAACCCCAGATCTGTAGTTACTAACCCCACATCTGCGGTTACTAACCCCACGTCTGCAGTTACTAACCCCACATCAGTTGTTACTAACCCCACATCAGTGGTTACTGACCCCGCATCAGTTGTTACTGTTACGCCGGCGGTCAGTGCTGGTCTATCAGTTGTGATTTTAGGAGAAATTTAAATCCTGTGGTGACGAACAACGCGCAGACCCGTTTACTGGGACGGAGGCTGCCAGCTCCCCACTCCTGTTACTCCACGTGTATTTTAGCATTTCCCTTTTCCCCAAAGGTCTTTGGACATCCCCAAGGGAAAGGTCTCTGGAAACGCTGGGGTTAAGCAGCTGGCACCTGCAGAGCCACACTAGTTTTTTTTTTTTTTTTTCCATGCTCCTCTTGACAACTGATAAAGAGTCTGACAACCATCCAGCTTGATCTGGTTTTATACTGGTGTATATCGTTGGCTTGGATGGAGTCGCTCCTGATTTGAGGTGGTTTTCCAAGCAAGGAAGACTTCGTTGTTACTGGGGATAGGTTTTACCAAACTCCTATCTGTGAGCCGCAAACGTTTGCTTGAACGAGGGCTTATATTGTATTTTATTTTTTCAACTACTCGTTTTTAAACCCCATTTTTAGGTGGCCAGTGTCTAACGGGGAAGCCTGTACGCGAGGCTTTGGAGCAAGCCCGGAGGAGAAGTCGCAGCGCTTGCGTGCCTTAGCTCCTCAACCCACTGCTCCCGTAGCCAAACACAGCTTGCTTTGTGTGTATCTGGAGTGCCCCTAGCCTGCTAGGTATTTTTTTGTTTTCTTAAAAGTATCTGAAGAGTGGGTTTTTGACCCGGCGGCAAAAAAATACGTGGGCAGATAACCGCGACGGGTATGGCCCGTCGCGTGACGCTTCTCGTCGCATTTCCAGGGGTGCTCTTTGGGAATGTCTCTTATCCTACTACTTGGCCTATCGTGCTAGTACATCCAACCCTTTACCAACGTACAGCAACTTGCTTCTAAACCCCCTGTAGCTTAATGGAGCATTTCACTGCAAGGATTAGATTGAGGTTTCAGGCGCTGCTGAAGAAAGCTGCTGGCTTATGTGGTGACCTTTGAGTCTCATCTGGGTTCGTGGTTGATATTTTGATTTGGTTACTGTGGTCATATTGTGACAGCTGCCGGTTCATTATAATTCAGTTCCTCTCCTCCCTTTGCCTACCAGGAATATTTCGGTTTGCGTCGCTTCAAAGTGCTGTAACCAGCCTGAATTTAACCCGGCACGCTGCACAAGGTGAAGCGTTGTGAACCAGCCGCCGGCCGGGCGCTCGCAGCGGAGGGCGTGGGAGGGAGAACCTCGCTGGAGGAGAAAACTTCCCCAGAGCTTTACAACGCTGGTTTAACCCAGTTTGCTGAACGTAGTAAAAATGAGAACAGGAAAAGGATCAAAAGCGTTTTTCTTATTTTGTTGCACGGTCAGTTCTGTGTACTCCTCCCCCCCCCCCGCCTGGAATATTTCTGGTGTTCACCGTGGTGATTTTCTATGTCTTACTGAAAAAATTCCTACGCTGCTAACTAGAAGACAGTATTTAATTTCTGCCGTTGCTTTGAGACTCTTAAAAGGACACGCGGTCACCGAATGTAAATCTCTTCACAGTTGTAGGAGTTGGTCGGTGATCTAGTAGGTGAAGACAAAAATCTTTCCCTTGTGTTTATTTTCTCTTTCCGGGGCTAAACACAAAGCGAAGAGCAGATACAAGGACTTGCTCATACTTCCCTCCCCGTTGTCTGCTTCAGACCAACGCTGCGTTGCGTCGGGCCGTGCTCTTGCACGTCCCCTTGCCTGATGTGCTTTTGGGAGGGCCGGCACGCGCGTTTGCCAGAGACTGGCCCTCGTATCGCAAAATGAATATTTTTTCCCCTCTTCCTTTTACAAATCTCCAAGTCCTGTTTTTCCTCTTAGCGTTGTGGCTTCGGAGAAGGTGTTTTTTTCTCCCGGTCGGAGTGGCCGAGCGGCACCGAGTGGCTCCTGGCAAGTTGATTAAAGTCTTGGTGCTCCGGCGTGCCTCCCTATTTATCTGTCTGAAGAACACACGCTATATATTTTGCAGGGATATTGTGAAATGTGAGGGATTACTGTCTGGAAAACATCCTGAGTTCCTTGGATACTCCGTATACGTGCCAATTTTTAATATTATTTTTAATGCTACGATAGCACTTGTCTCCGTATGAATATTGCCGTGGCGTTTGCTTTTAATCCCTACAGCTTTGATTCTGTTACTGTTATTATAAGTAGAACTGGAATTTTTGCAGATTAGTTAAGTTTACCCAACACAGCATTATAAGGCCTTGCTTTCAATTGCTAAACTATAAACATTTGGGAAGAAATTTTCCATGCTGTGTATCTGACTCAGCCTGATTATTATTTTTTTAACCTTCTGCAGAAATGATTTCAACATTTCCTAAAATGAGATTACATTTCATCCTGGCAGATTTTTGATTTTCTCAGTTAGTGTCTGGCACATCACGAGCATTAATTCTTTTTCACACCGCCTCTGTTATGTCAGGTGGCTTCGGTTCCCGTTTTGCAGCTGGAGAAGTGAAGGTACGTGAGGGACCGAGGGGGGAAATGGGAAAAACTGCCCAGTAATTTTCGAGTTGTAAATTTGAAATGCAAAAAGGTTTGATGGTCTCTCAGTTCTTGGGTTCAGGAGCACCCAAAGATGCCCCCACTTGGGGAAGTCGGGGTTGTGATGCTTCGTAGGAGTCATCCCCGTTATGGGAACACACACTCAGTAGCCACTTAGTTGCCTTAGTAGTGTCTGCTGTTTTTTTTTTGTTTTTATTGTTTCCTAAAGCCTTTTCAGGGCAATACAGTATGAAGGAGCCTGGCAAGTTCTGGTGGATAAAAAAGAAGGAAATGACTATTCTATTTGGAAAAAAAAAGTAACTTTTATGTGATATACAGAAAGAAACACGTGACAGTTTTTTTAAAAAGCGGTCAAAGGTGAATTTTCAGGAATCAGAACTGTGTTTTCCAGAACAGCCTGTGTCTGTCTGACTAGCTAAAGCGGAGTTTTAACAACAGAAAATCTGGTTGCAACAACTAAAAAGGTCAGGAAGGACCTTCGGAAACCAAACGACTGGAAATCCCGGGCTCCAGTTTTCACGTCTAATATTTTACCTCGGTGCAGCCGACGCGACCCAGCACCTCCAGTTTTCGGAGAGGTCACTGGCTGGGCGAGGCGGGGCCGGGGAGGGGAGAGCATCATCTCAAGGGGTGCTCTCCCAACCGCCAAGCAACCAGCTATTCCCCAACCAGGAGGAAAATGTTAGGGGCGATCTGCCCAGCCTCATTTCCCCCCTGGAAATGAGGCTGTTTGGGGTGGATGAAGCTCCAGTCTGGCTGGGGAGAGCAGCTAGGTGCTGATAGCCCAGTATCAAGCAGGATGACTGCCACGTCCCCAAAGGATGCTCAGCTATGGGATGGCGGGACTTACAAGGTCTTGCAATCCTGTAGTTGCGGATGGAAAAGGTTCTTGGGGCTGCGAGCAGCCTTGGGATTTCTAGAAATCCCAACTCTGGCTTGGGGAAGACGGGTCCCACCGTGCAGGACCTGCTTCCCACGCTTGCAGCATTTTTTCCCCAGGGGTGGTGGGAAGGTGAGGGAAAGGGCTGAAAACCTGAATTCAGCTGCCAAGTTGGAGCTCGTTGGGCGTGTCGTGGCTCTGAATCTGCATCTGGCATCTCATTTTTTTTTTTTTTGGGGGGGGGGGGTGTCTGTGTTTTTATTCGCCGCTGAACTCCCCTTACGAGCGCTCGGTGGATATACGTGCCCGCCCACCTAACTTTTGCTCTTCCCATCTCTCTGTGAGGGCTGAAGGGAAGAGCTGAGGCAGGGCTTCCAACTTAAACCCAGGAAAAGTAATCTGCCAAACCTAGAATTGTTTCACCAACCCAAACCCCTCGTTTTCCATCTCTCCAAACTTGAAAAAGAGCGCTAATCTGGGCTGCCTTGCATGTTCTGAGAGCAGGGCTGTAAATGCATCTCTAAGAACTGAATTACAAAACAGCAAATGATTTCAGACGTGATCTATTCTGCTCTTTAATGGACACCTACCTAAATTTACCTCTGAGTTAAGGCTCCTGTGTTCCTCCCTCCCCTTACCCGGGAACAGCTGGGCAGGATTTCTTCCAGCCTTTTTTTCTCCATTCATTTTAGTGGTTTCTGCACAGCAAAGGAGAACCGTTTCTGGATAACCCTGAGCAAGGGTTTGAGTTTAACTAAGCAGGGTGTCAAGGCTGAGACCTGAGGAGCTTAGATGCAGCACTTTAGCTTTCTAAGATAACCACAACAAAAATCACACGATTTACTGTCAGCCGAGGCCTTGAAAAATGCCTTAAAAATGCTTTGTAGAAGGTGCTGGCTCATGGATCCCTTCTTGTCGTGGAATGTCCCTGCTGTTTCTTTTCCCTCGCTTTGCCTCTGAACCAAACTAACAGGAAGAAATCTGTGCTGGAATGCATTTTGTAGATACAGATATCAATACGTTACAGTTCCCAATCAAGAGTTAATATGTTTTGCAGGGAGTCAATCTTGCAAGCGCTGCCAGTCAGGATTCTGAGCTGCAGCATTCAGCCTCTCGTAGGGTCCTGAAGAAAAGAAATTACAAGGACATTTCCATTTATTTGGGGGACGAGCAGCAGATGTATAAATAGAAACTGTAGACGGTGGCAATTAATGTCTGCATACCGAGCAAAGAATTGAAATATTATTTTGTACTACATAGTTTTCAGTGAAGTTTACATTCCATTGTGTTTTGTTCTTAAACAAGCCCAAGCATTTTTAATAAGTTATTTTGTGCGACAGTTGTATTCTGCGTAGCACAGCCTAAACGAAAGCTGTGTGAAAAATTTACACTGAACTGCAAATGTATTTGATCTGTATTTGGAGTACAAATTGGAAGTTTGCAAAATACTGCCTTGAAGTTATCTTCCTTGGAGGCAGCAAGGAATGTCCTTCTCCTCATAATCCAGCCCTGTGACCTTCTGCAGGCCTGGAGGTTTTCGAGCCTGCCCTCGGGGTGGCCCTGGAGCAGGAATCACATTGTGAAACGTGGAGTTACTGAATTAAAGCCACGCAACGTGGGCAGGTTTTGGGTAATTTCTGCACCGGGGCTGGCTCAGAAACCTCCATCGGGCTTCTCCCTACCCATAGCTGGGTTCCAAGCTCTGGGTTTATCTGTCTGAGACTTTTTTTTTTTTTTTTTTTTTTCCCCCCCCTGCATTGCAAGCACATTAATAGAGAAACAGCTTTGAAAGGAACATCCAGAAGGTGCTTTAATGGTTAATGAGCTTCTGCCCTTTATACCGATGAACGTAGTTTGTCTTTCAAATAAGCATTTGCTGCTGTTCTCCAGCTGAGCTGATATTAGTGGCAGAGGGAATTTGAGCTCACACCTGTTTGAGCATTAAAAGAAACCTCTGAGTGACTTCCTTAAAATATTCATAGGGAGGGAAAAATTCAATTTCTAGAAAACCGTACCCCACCAGGAAAACCATTGATAGGCCTTTATCTATTTATTTATTTATTAAAAAAAAAAAAAAAAAAACAAAACAAAACCAACTCAAAAAAACAACCACCAAAAAACCCCCCCGGGTTTGCAAATTAGCTACAATCTTCTTGTTTTCCCCGAGTTGTTTGCAGTCACCTCAGTGAACATACACCTAAAGGTAGCGGCGTGCTTCTGGGGGACGCGACTGGCCGGGATGTGGAATAGATTGGCATTACAGCTGGAAAGTATACATGTGGGAAAATCTGTGAAACAAAACAAATTTGGTGAATTACTAGGTCATTTACAGAGCCGCTCCAGTTATGGTCCGTTAAACAGGGAAAAACAATGGTTTTGTTATGCTCCCTAGTTAAGGCACAGAATGTGTAAAACAATGCCGAGTTAGCTGGATAATTAATAATCATTTTGAGCCCCTACATACCTTAAGCCTGAACTTTGCGGTGTGTAGAGCTGTTGAATCGAATAAGACGGCAGGGAAAGCAGCTCAACTTATTTTGTTAGGTCTTGATGTATTCTCCTCCCAGAAAAAAAATACATAAAGCTGCAAGCGCTGGGCTCAGAGGTGGCGGAACCTTAACGCCGGGCTCCGGTCGAGCTTAGCCCCAGGCAGAGATTTGGCTGCTCGTTGTTGGGCAAAACTAACTGCCCTCTACGTTTCTGGACCTGATTCTTCTGTGGCTTTTCTCTCTAAGGACATGTCCAGGAGAGAAAATGATGGTTGCTTTCTGCAAGAGGACGTGCTGGTCTGGAAGCAAAAAATTCATTTTTAGTGTAGTAGTTAAATTTTTAATTCTCCTTCTCAAGACTGCTTCTGACAGATTCTGTGACGACTTCTCTGTTCTCGTCCCCAGCCTTCAGCCTCTAGTACTGCTCTGGATTTAGCACATTTGGTCAGATGCACAGAATCTACAAAATCAAATATAAACCAGTTCCAATGAAAATGATAAAAAGGGTATGACAGGAGGGTACGGTAATTCTCTACAGCATCCTGCCAATAGATACATCTTGCCATATGGTCTGAATTAAGGACAGCACCAGTTCTCACACTATACAAGGCTGATGGTATACTAGGGCCGTGCTTTGATCCTTGTACCATGTGAAATAAAAAGATATGGAGCATGCATTTAACAGGAACCATCAGTACTTTAATTAGATTATATTTCTTTTTAACTAAAATCAGAGTAGTCCGTTACATTGCTTGAGTCTGCAAACTTTTACTATGTGATTGTGGTCTTCAGCACATTCAGTAGTTCTAAAAAGAGTGCGGAATGAGAAGTGATGGGGCAGGATATTCTGGGAACCAACATGCTGACTAAATGTGATAAAGACGAAATTAGGCCAATATTAAAGAGAGTAGCATTGTGTGTGTGTGTGTGTGTATGCGTATGAATTATCTGGAAAAAGCAATTTTCATTATTTCTTGGAGGAGGAAGCTATGTAAACAGATCAGCAAGAATTTAGTTACTGGCATTTTGAATTTGTTGTTTAAATACCTTTTAATTATGATACCTGTATCAACTAGTTTGTATCCTTTCCACTATTTATATTTTCATTTTCATATGTCACCAGAATTGAAGATGCCTGATTCTGGTTCACACCGTCAGCAAATTTTGGTTTTCCAAATGCGCCTTCTAGGAGAATATTTTTTTTCCCTTCTTAAATTCTAACTTTTGTGTAAATCTCGTAGCCAGCTGCTTGATTCCAAAGCCAGTTTTGGCCAAGATTATAAATCTCCCATGGTACGTGGAGCAGCACCCAGAAGGGAACAGAAAATCTGGAGAGAGATCTTGTTTTAGGAACTATTAGATGGCGAAGTTTGCAGGTGTCAGTAGAAGTTGGCTCCATGGCTGTAATCTGCTTAATCGTTCTTTATTTTGACTCGCAAGACAACCCAAAACAAAAATAGGGAGGAAAGCAGAAACGGGAGAAAATGAGTGAAACTTTGGAGGAACTGCTGTTGACTGAGCGTTAAAGTGGGCTTAAGGCCAAGGCAATAGTCGTAATAATTTTTTAAAGCACTAAATTACCTGCTGATAGTAGGGTGAGGTGTGCGAACGGAGCAGCTGTTATATTCTGAGTGTAGCTCACATTTAGCTTTGCATATTCCCCGTTTTCACAGGGACTGGAAAGATGATGCCATGTAAATACACAACGTCAAGGGGAATCGGTACCTACTGAAAAATAAGTGTAGCGAGTACATTCTACACAGCCATGCTAAGAATAAATAATACGATGAAAAGCATACTAACATCCTAATGTAGAAGAACTAGCACAGCACAAAGTAATCGTAAGAAAGGAAGGCGAGAATATAAGATGTAAAACATCAAGTTCAAAGAATGTGTGGAATGAGGTTCAGTGTTAAAAAATAATCTGAAAGCAAAGAGAGGAAGAAAGGACCAACTGTACATGAGGTTAAGATAAATAATCATGAAAGATTATTGCAATGCATAAAGAAGGGGAGGTCAGTAAAGTAGATTTTAGGACCTCTTAGAGATGGAAAGGGTAATTTATTGACAGATGATGTAGACACTGCTAAAAAATAAATGGATTTTTCGCCTCAGTGTTCACAAAAGAGGATGGGGAACAGATGCCAGAATCAGATATAAATTTCCCAGGAGAGAGGCAAGAAATATTGAAGGAAATAGGGATTATTCCAGAATGGGTGATCACACGGTGGGTGAGAACATCAGTAGATGGATTAAACTCCATAGAGGAGCAATCACAGAATTCTTAAATAAGGAAAGAGAAAGGACTGTTTTATGTTCATGGGGAAAAAAAACCCAACTCCCCTTCCAGTCCTTAGTGTCCTCAGCTGTCCACAGAGATAACCATGAGGGGACCTCTGTGTTTCACCATAGCAGCACGATGCTTTTGTCCCATAAGGACTTCATCGACAAGTTTTGGCTGTGACTCCCTGTTTTAGTTATTTAAAATAATTCTAAGTACTTCAAGTAGATTTTCCAGTGAGGAGTCCGGTCTCTACAAAACGTACAATCCAGTATGGAAGGGCGACTGAACTCAGGGCCGTCCGTAAGCAATAACTCAGTTGGGTCAGGAGGAAATTTTCTTTGAGGGAACCATCGCCGGTCAACAAAAATAGGGGAGGCGTTTCCACGTGGTCCCTGCCGAGCGGTGTGTTCTGCCTCCTCACAGAAAATCCCTGACATCTTTGAGTTCTGCCAGAATGAACACACTCTTCATCTGACGGGAAGGTTGGTATTGCGTGGTGTGATGTTTGCGTTGGAAGGCGAGATACTTCAGGTCATGCATCTGGAATGTTTTCATCTCGGCGATCTGTAGGAGTGTATAAGCCCGGGCCATATACGCCTCAGTTCTGCTATTGCATTTACTCTTGGGTTCAACGTTGACACTCAGCCAATCTGGACCTGGGTCTGTGAAGAACTAATATCCAAAGTTTTGATGCTCTTCCGAGTCATTTCGTGGTCTAGAAGAATCATATTCTTGCTGGCAGAGTCTTCAGTGTATGAACTTGAGTGAGCTTCACGCTTTTACGTACGACTGAAATGTTCGGTGTACCAATGGAGTTTCATCTTAGTCATCTTGCCAGTCTCATCTTCGAGTCTCGTGTTTCTTCAGAGGCATTTTTCCTTTCACAAATTGGATATCAAAGGTTCTCGTGCCTCTCCCCAGTCCAGATCCATTAGTTTCTTGTACTCGTTAGGTTTGGCTGTCTTCACAAGACCATTTAGCACTGAAGCTGAGGGCAAAATGAGATGCTTGATTTCCATTCAACAGACAAACGTGAAGACTGAGGGAGGGAACAGGTAGAATATTTAACACAGAGCTAAGCTCTTGCCAGGGCTGCAGACTTAAGGCTTGTTGTCTTCCGCAGCGTATGCGTTCGAAGAACGTCAATTAAAATTTACCAATATTTGGTGGATTGTGGAAAAAAAAAGCAGTGCAAACTGAAACTGCACTTAGGTAGTCCATCTGGCGGAGGAGATCTTTAACATTTGGATACCAAGCTGATTCAGCAAAACACTTTATTTTTAAAACCTTGCAATACTTTAGAAATAGAACCCAGATCAAACAAAATTTCACATCCCCCAGGCAGAAGTTTCTCTCCAATACTTTGGTAGCTTTTGCAGAAGACCAAACCCTTTCTTCTGTCCCCTGAGGTGGGGTCTTACCCTCTTCCCAAATGCAGCTGCCAGCAGAATTTCTCATCTCTGCAGCTGCAGGGCAAACGTTCCAGCAGAGAGGCAGCGCTGCCTTCGTCTCATCATCCTCCCTTGACCTACAGCCTGGAAATGTGCTTTTGTTTTTGCTGGTCATCCCGAGGAGACCCACCTTCTGGTACCTTCACCCATCCTCTTTGGTAACATCGGGGGTGATGAAGGCTAATGTTGAAGAAATGACAGTATGTCTGCTAGGCCGATGGGTTTCCTGAAACTGCTGACTAAATTTAACTTGACCTTCCTTTTAAGGATCTTCTCCAAAGGTTCCGCTGGAAAAATAAAATACCTCGTAGATGCACTCTAACTTGGATAATACTTTGTGATGCCTGCTTACCATGGCGGGAGAATTCTTTGGCTTCAGTAGCCTTCTATTACACCACCAGCCTCTGAAATAACATCTCTTGGGATGCAAGGGCTTGCAGAGGAACCTCTGAATTCCGATTAATTCACTCCTAATCCCTGTTTTGGGGGTGGAAACACCCAAATGCAAGCAAAGGCTGAGCCTGTAGCCCTCCGCTTGGCTGTGTTTAAATTCTTAGAGCTCCCTGCCACTCTTCCTGGTCCCAACCAAATAACATCCTTGTTGCTCAGTTTAGTCAGCGTCCTAAATCCTCTTAATACAGCCCTAGTTTTCTATTGACAGAAATTCCAGAAATTCAAGAGCTTTCCAAGCGCGAATGGCTACAGAAAGAAGTCACATGTAAAATTTGTCCTTTTTCTTGCAGAGCGCACCCAGGTGACGTTGACTTACGGGCGTTCGCTGGCGGATGAGTTTTGTTACAGAGGCACTTTGGCTTTTTGTTGTTCATATAAAACTCATCTCTCCGTGCCCACAAGCAAAACCCTCCATATGTAGAGCACACCCAGAGTTCCAGCCATCTTAACATATATTCTGTGCCTTTTTTGTTGTGGTTGGATTCAAGGCACCGGAGCTCCGGCCTTTGCATCTTTGAGCTTCTCTCAAGTACGTTTTGAAAATTCACCTGCGATTCACTGTTGAATCGTTTCTGCTTTTCTGCAGACCGGAGCAAGAGACTTTCATCACCTCCAGAGCACTTGGCTTACTCACGCAGAATCTGCTTGTTTTTAGGTCAACCTGGGGAGTTCCCTTCCTGCCCCCCCCTTTCTGGTGGGAAGCCAGGTGGAGTGGCAGAGCAGCGAGGCAATAGTGAGGATCTGTTTGGGAGGCTTATAAACGCTAGCGAAGCATGGCAGACTGCACTGTGTCTTGTTTAACTCGATCATTTAAATAGCCAGTCCTTCTCAGTGCGTTTTGTTTGACTAGGTTTCACCTCTTTGTATGGCAGAACGAGTCTTTGTCTAACTTTGATATTTTTTTTTTACATGTGAAATGGTTTTGATCACATTATATGGAGCTGTCATCACACCCCGAACAGTTGCAATTGCAGCGCCTGCTCATGTGGTGCACACCTGTAACATGTTGGGAACGGACTTGGCTTTGAAGCTAGACTTGTTCTCTCATAAGAGTCCACATATTTCTTCCATCATGTAATGAGATTTGCTGATGATACAAAACTGAGGGGAGCAAGCTGCACTTAAAAGAGAGGCAATATAAAATACAGCTTTGGCCACAGTCCTGCAGTTGGAGGAGTCCTGCCACAGTGCAGAGCCCTGGTGACTTGAACACAGCTCTATGTAGTAATAAAAATCCGCTTGCGAGTTCCTATTGCTGTCGTTTATTTGTTGTAAGGCCTTCAAGGTTTTTCAAAGGCAGAGTAAAAGAATTACTTAAAGGTAGAGGGGTGAGCGAAAGCAAAAGGGGAGGAAAGGAAAGATGCGCTGGTGGAAGTACTTGGAGAGAGCTGTTAGTTCAGAGATGCAGTGAGATGATTCTGGATGTCCAGACGTGGCATGCGGATGTCCCTCTTCTCCTAATCGGAGGTGGAGAGCAGCCAGCCACACGAGGAACAAGGCTGATGTGGGATCTTAGGAGGTTTTAAAAATACAAAAAGGACTTTTCTGATTCGGCTGCTGAGATGAATAAGGAGGGAAAGAGGCTCACGTGAGCCTGCTGCATGAAACGGAAGGGCAACTCGGCTGAGCGCCGAAGTGGACGGGAACCTGGGTTCAGCGTTTGTGGCTGGGGCCGGGAAATGTGGCCAATCCAGCAGCAGAGCTAAAGAGCAAACTCTCGTCGGGGGGGCTAAAGAGCAAACTCTCGTCGGGGGGGGCGGTTCCCGTTCGGCGGAACGGGGCCGCAAGGTGAGGCCCTTCCGTGTTCTGGAGAGGCTCGTGTTGCTCTTTCATGGGGAGAGACAGAGCCGAGGGCTGATGGAAACCAGCGCATTGAAACCTTCCCCCAAATCCAAACCAGGTTTGTTTTTACTTTTGGGGGTTTCTTTCCTCCGCCAGCCCCGAAGCTAATGGTCTGAGATTCATGAGCAAAGGTTGAATAAAAGTCAAAGGAAACTATCTTGGCACTTTATAAGGGATGAGTGAGGCCACATCCGTAATCCTGTGCACAGTTCTTGTCACCTTATTATTAGAGCTGTGTAAATCTGGCAAGGATTTGTATTTGCCAAATATACCTCTGGCCTAGATTTGGGCTTATATTTGGAATTCAGGCCAGTTTTAACGCCTGTGCAGTTTGTAATTTTTGCCAGTTTTAAGCAAAATAACAGGAAAGAGGATAATGAAGGACAGAGGAGTCAGGAAAGCAGAAAACTAAGAAAGGAAGGAACTAGAAAAAGAGAAGAAAAAAAGGACAACGGCATACGGAGCGCATTCCTTCTTTTCTACTTTCTCCACAGCCCTTCTTTAACATATCCTCTCTATTTTTTTTTTTTTTTCCCCTTTCATGCTTCATTTTTGCTCTCTCAGAACTTAGAAGACTTAAATAAATTCAGCCACTCTTTTCTGCTCTGCTTCTGCTCTCACATTTGTCGTTTAACTTGCAAACTTCTCCCTTAACCTCTCTCTCAGAAATTCCACCCCCCGCAATCTTAATTTCTTTTCCTGTGTCCCCGGAGTCCCTTGGTGGACGCGCCGGCTGTGAACATTTTCCTGGTCTGCACATCTTCTCCTGGTGCCCAGGCGCTTTGATTAGAATTTGAAGGATTGAAAAGTATTGCACTCGCAGTCACAAAATAAGCCCGGCCGACGTGCTGGTGAGGTCGATAGATATTCTTTGCTGATGTTATCTCATCCGGTACGTAGGTTAGGGAAAACAGCTCCACTCCCTGAAAAGCCCCGTGTGACTTTCCCTCTGAAGGTCTCCGTGCTGTGTTGGCAGGGTGAGAGTGTAGGAGTTGCTTTCCCCGCGGGTTGGCCAATTCTGGGGGGAATGGTCCGAGCGGATTTTGCTAAATTAAGGCTGGAGAAGCTGTGGCTTGCCCAGAGTCAACAGGAGAGTCAAAGGCAGAACTGGAAGCAAACCCAGTAACGAGGTGCGAGAAGCCCAGATTCCAGCTGTAGATCATACCGGCCCCCTGCTTCAATTGGCGATTTTACGTTATTGGGAGCTTAGAATTTTAACTGGAGGCCCTTAAATTGCAGGTTTTAAGTACAGTATGAACGTGCTGCTCCTCCTCTGTCTTGCTGGCTGTCACCGCTCGCCCACGAGACCCCAGCAGAGTCAAGCGCTCGGGGTTGGGTCTTCACCTTCCTGCAACCTTATCCTGGGTCGGTGGTGGAGGGACGGGGCTGGAGCCCCTGCCTCCAGGTGTGGGCGTGCAAAGAACCCACGGCCGTGCGGGTTTTCGTTAAGAGATAATTATCTACCTCATAGGGTTGCATTGGATGGGTGGAGCCCGTTTCTTGCCTTGCTTGGTCGCCGCCTTCCGTGATGATTCAGTGCTTATTAACGCATCCAGAGTTGGACGTGGCGTAGGAATAATACAGGAATATAGAAGGTGGCACGGCGAGGAGCCTTGACTTTGCAAACTCCCTCGCTTAGGGCAGGGGAGAGGCAGGTTTGCCTCCTGCAGAGAGGATGGGATTGCAGAGGGTCCCTTCTGAAGGTTGGGGGGAGCGTTGTGAGGCTGTTTGATCTAGTGATAAATACGAAACTGGTCACAAGCCTGGAGTTGAGCAAAGGCCAGATACGAAAGGAATTACACGCAGAAGTTCTCATACGGGGAAAATAATATAGGGACGCGTTAACGGCCAGCACTAGAACCAGATAATACCAGAAGGCAAAACCAGAAATGTGTCAGTATTTGGAATAAATGTCCCGGTTAATGGGTTGGTCACAAACAGAAACTGACCTTTTTTTTTTTTTTTTTTGATTACATCCTGAAATTTCTTCTCTTTTACACACCCTGGCCTCGCGCTCGCTGTACCACTCCATACGGGCTCCGAGCAAGTCCTGCGGACAAGAGCAGAGAGGGGTGGTGTATTTTTCTTGAAAAATCCTATCTTTGGCTCTCCCCCGCGTGTTTTTGTGCCTCTGCGCTTCCTTCTTCGGAGGCACGTGGAAAACTGCTAGGATTTCATAACTGTTTGACAACATCTGAACTTGCAAGACTCCCTTGCCCTCCCTTGCCAGTTTGCATTTTATCGGTGTTAAAAGCTTTGCTTCTCCCCTGCCCCTAACCTCCTCCAGTCCTGCCAGAATACGACGTGTAACCTAGTACGCTCCTCTCGGCAGCTTTGGCATGAAGCTCGTAAAGAAAATCAAGCTCCAGGAATAAAGCAGATATTTCCCATCCCTGGGTAGCCGAAGCAGCAGGAGGTGCACCGCGGCATGGACTGGCTCTGTGGCAGCGACCGATCATTATTTTTCAGGTTTTGAGATTTTACCTGTTGTGCTTAGTGTAACAAAAGAAATGAAATCTCTAATTATACCGAAAGGGGGAGGAGATGGTGTTGTAGTGCCTTTGATCTGGAGCTAGAATAGGCTCAGCTTTTGGAAATTTAATTTGAAAGAATTCAACATACACATCTGCTTTTGGTACTGCAATTTCTTTTGAGCCAAAAAATAGAAATTTATTAATGCAAATGTGTGGATTCTGTTTGTCGGAAGAGAAGGAAGCCCGTGCAAAGCCTAAGCTGACTCTTTTTATTTATAGCACTAGAAAATCTTAATAGTTATGATGGGTGCTAGCGTTACGGAGTTTATAGGCAAAGTTTTGTGTGAGCAAGCAGACAGCATAAAACGGTAGGATCCTTCTGGGAGTGTACAGATTTCTGGGAAATATAATGTGTGAGCATTTTCAAGGTACTAATGAAAAGAATGGGGTGAGGGGTGGAAATTCTCTCAATAAGCAGTTTAACAACAACAAAACAAGCGTGTCATAAAACCGCTCCGTGAGCTCGCCTGGGGTGGGAGATGGAAGGAGCCCGCGCTGCCCGCGAGGAAGCGGAGGGTTTCTTTCAGTTGCTTTGCTGATGCCCAGCGTGCTGGAAAATTAGTTGTGCCTCGTCAATTGAACGTGATCCAAACTTCAAGGTAGATACTTTCAAAACATTACTTTAGAGCCGCGACTTGTGTTTTTCAGGGCTTTGCGTAAAAACCGAGAAGAGACACGTTGGACAGAAAAGCGTGCGGGAGATATACTTTGGCTCTAGTAGATGTTCCATCAGAATTTCCCCTATGCACCTTTTTTTCCTATTCCTTGTCAAAACCTGCCAAACAGGAGCTTGGTCACTATCTGAAATAACACCATATAAATGAAAACGTATATCTTAAAGCATATGTAAAAAAGCCCTGATCATCCTGCGTGACAGCAGAGAGCTAAAAGAAACCTCTGAAAGGTTTTGTTTGTTTATTTTTGAATTAACCTGTTTTCATGCCTTGTGACTGGAATGTAGTTCAGATTTGAAACAAAATTCTTCCCTGGGCAAGACCTTTCATCAGGTGAGTGCCTCTGGGACAACATCTTTCAGATCTACACGGTCAAATAAGATGACCAGCTTTAGCTTGCTTTCAAGAACTGGACGTTTTTCTCTCAGCCGCCTTTATTTCTTCCTTGTGTCCTTTCAGAAATTGCACCTTCCTTCGTATTATTAATGCAGCAAGGTTCAGGCTGCTGCAGTTCAGACAGGTTATAAAGGATTGGCAAATTCTCTCCCAACAATGGGGGAGGCGGAAAAAAAGAAAAACTCTTTTTGTTTCACGTGGTGTAGCTGTAGGTTTGCTCACAGGAGTTTCTGGGTGGGGAGCAGGTATCGCCGCGGGGCGAGAGTTCACTGGTCGACACTGGGATGGGGCCCATTTACCCAAATCATCGGATGGCACCGGGGTTTTGATACTTCATCTTTTTTTTTCCCTGCCCTCACACATTAAAAAAAAAAAAAACCAAACAGCTTTCTCCCAGTTGGTTTGACAAACCCAAGTGGTCTTTCTTCCCTCTTTCTGGCCGCCCAGGTGACGTGCTGGGATTTCTTCTCAGTTTTTGCTGGGGTGGCTTTGCGGCGTGCTGGGCCGATGCCGTTTGGGTCGTGACTGGAATTCCTTCTCCTGCCCTCCAGTTGGAAGGCGACGTGTTCCCTAAGCTCTCCCCACCGTTGCTGCTTGGGTAGAATAAGTTAAAACAGCTCCTT